>NW_028188036.1:0-1000 GCF_964204655.1 Triturus cristatus
GACAAGCACAGAAACTGTGTGTCGGAGGTAAAAACCCTGACACAGAGCTAGGAAATGGTACCAAATAACCCCACAAGGGCTGAGGTGAATGGGGAGTGGACAGGACTTCAAACCTGGTAGGGTCATTGATTGGAAAGGAGGCGAGAGAAGGAGACAACAGGAAGTACAAATTAGGAAATTTCCAGTGCAATTCAAAGAGAGAACATGGAAGAGACGCTTTTTAAAAAAAAAAAAGACTTTGGAAGAGAACATTTCGTATAAGAGAGGTATAGCTGTACGTTTCTAGGTAGTTTTTAGGCACTGAGGCGAGACCAGGAGAAGGGTAAGTTGGTTCAATTTATAACTGAAAACTTCAAGATTGTGTAATTTCTACAGAAAGCAAGGTTGTAACAGAATAACAAACCCAAAACAAATTGTGTATTGTAAACGAGCCAGAACATGTCTACCGAAGCTGCCAGAATCCCAAAAGCATCCTGGTGGAATTGCCAGTTTCTGCAGACTACAAAGAGGCTGTTCTTTCCAAGACACTAGCAAAACATTCCCTGCCCATAACGTTAATTCATAAAATGGATCACAGAAAACAACACACCCACAATACACAATCCTTAGATGTTACTGTTCATATTAGGGCCTATTCACAGATACATTTTGAAGCATGTAAAGTAGTACTTCTGTAGTTCTCCTTTACATATTCTTATATGCTAAAAAAACCGAAGATCACCTACCTGACGGTGACTTTCTTTGCATAAGAATTATCCAGCGAGGACAAGTTCTAGCTCCAGATTTCCGCCAGAAATGTGCTGCCTTGCAACCTCCAGACACACTGAAAAAGATGCAATCCCTGTTGGATTTTCTTAAATGTGCACACACTTATTCATCTCACTACACAGAGAGAGTGAAGCCTTTGTGTGACCTGATTTCTCCCATGTTTTCTTCTAAAGAGTGGTTGAGCACGCATACTGATATGTTGCATGCTCTACAAGCAGACATGCTTGATACT
>NW_028188037.1:0-87500 GCF_964204655.1 Triturus cristatus
AATCCTACTTGTTGAAGACATCAAAGTGATGATTCATCTTGACAACCATAATGCTTTGATGATAGAAATCTGTCGCATCTCTCTTGATCATTGGTAAGGGTTCTTCTTCTAAACCAGAGACTCTTTTACAGTAGCTTTTAGAAAAACGGAATATTTTGTTTATCTCAATCACCTTCAATCTACAGATTTTTCCGTTCTCTTTCCTTTTGAAAATGCATCCAAAATGCACGTTCTTGATGCTGGGTGCGTAGTAATGACTCCATAACTTTCTGTCATTTCTTTCATGGTTCCGCGCAGCCATCCATTTGCCACCAATGCTGCCCAAGGTCTTTGTATCAAAGTTCCTTTCCTTTCTGTAAAATTGAAATTTGGAGCACCCCTGCTTATCCCCAAGCCAAGACAGAACATGAACTTTGGTCTGAAATCCTCCTTTGGGGTGATAAGACGTACCTTACAGTGTGCTCTAAGAACTGGTGACTTTGAGAGGGAGCTGCAGGTAATGTTCATGATTTTCATCGATCTGCTCCTGATCCCCACCCCCACAACCTTTCTTGAGCGAGAGATAATTACAGCGCTGAAAGATACTTCAGCCACTCCTTCGATAGCTCAGTTGGTAGAGCGGAGGACTGTAGCATAAAGTCAGACATCCTTAGGTCGCTGGTTCAAATCCGGCTCGAAGGATTTTTTGCTTCGATTTCCATATATTTCACTTTTATTCAAACAATACCTTCCATTGATTATGATCGAGACTTTGCAGTCCCTGGGTTTCAGGGATTCCTTGCATCCATCAAACAGCTCGAGGGCAAAAGTGGGGATGTAGCTCAGTGGTAGAGCGCATGCTTCGCATGTATGAGGTCCCGGGTTCAATCCCCGGCATCTCCAGGAGCCTCTGTTCCTTATCTTGGCTTTTTTCCAGAAGGCTAGCCTGCCATCATGCAGAAAGAAGAAGTTTGTCATGCAGTTGGGGTGAGAGCCCCACTTAAATAGTCAGACATTTGCTTTGGAAAAATCTTTGAACTAGGCATAGTTTGCGCATTTCAAGAAATCGGAGAATTTTGCATTCCAAAAGAAGGAAATAAATGCCCTCTCTGAGGATCGAACTCAGGACCTTCAGATTATGAGACTGACGCGCTGCCTACTGCGCTAAGAAGACTGTATATAGGCATCTGTACATAAGACCATGAAGATCATCCAGGTACAAGGCTGAAGGATTTTCCTGACTGACATTGTATACTGCAGAGTCGAATGGGGTGATGTGGCCGTCGGTTCAATGCAGGGTTTCCAATCATACAGTCAAACCTTGCAGAAGTGGGGATGTAGCTCAGTGGTAGAGCGCATGCTTTGCATGTATGAGGCCCCGGGTTCAATCCCCGGCATCTCCAGACTTTTGCCATGCTTACCTTGGATTTTGGGCCGAAAGCTAGGCTGGCATCATGATGAAGGAAGAGATATGTCCTCCAACCGGGATGAGGACCCCGCTTAATCTGTCAGACGTTTGCCTTGAAAAATCCCATGAAATGGGGCTATCTCATTTTTGATGATTATAGATCAAAAGAATCCTACTTGTTGAAGACATCAAAGTGATGATTCATCTTGACAACCATAATGCTTTGATGATAGAAATCTGTCGCATCTCTCTTGATCATTGGTAAGGGTTCTTCTTCTAAACCAGAGACTCTTTACAGTAGCTTTTAGAAAAACGGAATATTTTGTTTATCTCAATCACCTTCAATCTACAGATTTTTCCGTTCTCTTTCCTTTTGAAAATGCATCCAAAATGCACGTTCTTGATGCTGGGTGCGTAGTAATGACTCCCATAACTTTCTGTCATTTCTTTCATGGTTCCGCGCAGCCATCCATTTGCCACCAATGCTGCCCAAGGTCTTTGTATCAAAGTTCCTTTCCTTTCTGTAAAATTGAAATTTGGAGCACCCCCTGCTTATCCCCAAGCCAAGACAGAACATGAACTTTGGTCTGAAATCCTCCTTTGGGGTGATAAGACGTACCTTACAGTGTGCTCTAAGAACTGGTGACTTTGAGAGGGAGCTGCAGGTAATGTTCATGATTTTCATCGATCTGCTCCTGATCCCCACCCCCACAACCTTTCTTGAGCGAGAGATAATTACAGCGCTGAAAGATACTTCAGCCACTCCTTCGATAGCTCAGTTGGTAGAGCGGAGGACTGTAGCATAAAGTCAGACATCCTTAGGTCGCTGGTTCAAATCCGGCTCGAAGGATTTTTTGCTTCGATTTCCATATATTTCACTTTTATTCAAACAATACCTTCCATTGATTATGATCGAGACTTTGCAGTCCCTGGGTTTCAGGGATTCCTTGCATCCATCAAACAGCTCGAGGGCAAAAGTGGGGATGTAGCTCAGTGGTAGAGCGCATGCTTCGCATGTATGAGGTCCCGGGTTCAATCCCCGGCATCTCCAGGAGCCTCTGTTCCTTATCTTGGCTTTTTTCCAGAAGGCTAGCCTGCCATCATGCAGAAAGAAGAAGTTTGTCATGCAGTTGGGGTGAGAGCCCCACTTAAATAGTCAGACATTTGCTTTGGAAAAATCTTTGAACTAGGCATAGTTTGCGCATTTCAAGAAAATCGGAGAATTTTGCATTCCAAAAGAAGGAAATAAATGCCCTCTCTGAGGATCGAACTCAGGACCTTCAGATTATGAGACTGACGCGCTGCCTACTGCGCTAAGAAGACTGTATATAGGCATCTGTACATAAGACATGAAGATCATCCAGGTACAAGGCTGAAGGATTTTCCTGACTGACATTGTATACTGCAGAGTCGAATGGGGTGATGTGGCCGTCGGTTCAATGCAGGGTTTCCAATCATACAGTCAAACCTTGCAGAAGTGGGGATGTAGCTCAGTGGTAGAGCGCATGCTTTGCATGTATGAGGCCCCGGGTTCAATCCCCGGCATCTCCAGACTTTTGCCATGCTTACCTTGGATTTTGGGCCGAAAGCTAGGCTGGCATCATGATGAAGGAAGAGATATGTCCTCCAACCGGGATGAGGACCCGCTTAATCTGTCAGACGTTTGCCTTGAAAAATCCCATGAAATGGGGCTATCTCATTTTTGATGATTATAGATCAAAAGAATCCTACTTGTTGAAGACATCAAAGTGATGATTCATCTTGACAACCATAATGCTTTGATGATAGAAATCTGTCGCATCTCTCTTGATCATTGGTAAGGGTTCTTCTTCTAAACCAGAGACTCTTTACAGTAGCTTTTAGAAAAACGGAATATTTTGTTTATCTCAATCACCTTCAATCTACAGATTTTTCCGTTCTCTTTCCTTTTGAAAATGCATCCAAAATGCACGTTCTTGATGCTGGGTGCGTAGTAATGACTCCCATAACTTTCTGTCATTTCTTTCATGGTTCCGCGCAGCCATCCATTTGCCACCAATGCTGCCCAAGGTCTTTGTATCAAAGTTCCTTTCCTTTCTGTAAAATTGAAATTTGGAGCACCCCTGCTTATCCCCAAGCCAAGACAGAACATGAACTTTGGTCTGAAATCCTCCTTTGGGGTGATAAGACGTACCTTACAGTGTGCTCTAAGAACTGGTGACTTTGAGAGGGAGCTGCAGGTAATGTTCATGATTTTCATCGATCTGCTCCTGATCCCCACCCCCACAACCTTTCTTGAGCGAGAGATAATTACAGCGCTGAAAGATACTTCAGCCACTCCTTCGATAGCTCAGTTGGTAGAGCGGAGGACTGTAGCATAAAGTCAGACATCCTTAGGTCGCTGGTTCAAATCCGGCTCGAAGGATTTTTTGCTTCGATTTCCATATCTTTCACTTTTATTCAAACAATACCTTCCATTGATTATGATCGAGACTTTGCAGTCCCTGGGTTTCAGGATTCCTTGCATCCATCAAACAGCTCGAGTGCAAAAGTGGGGATGTAGCTCAGTGGTAGAGCGCATGCTTCGCATGTATGAGGTCCCGGGTTCAATCCCCGGCATCTCCAGGAGCCTCTGTTCCTTATCTTGGCTTTTTTCCAGAAGGCTAGCCTGCCATCATGCAGAAAGAAGAAGTTTGTCATGCAGTTGGGGTGAGAGCCCCACTTAAATAGTCAGACATTTGCTTTGGAAAAATCTTTGAACTAGGCATAGTTTGCGCATTTCAAGAAAATCGGAGAATTTTGCATTCCAAAAGAAGGAAATAAATGCCCTCTCTGAGGATCGAACTCAGGACCTTCAGATTATGAGACTGACGCGCTGCCTACTGCGCTAAGAAGGCTGTATATAGGCATCTGTACATAAGACCATGAAGATCATCCAGGTACAAGGCTGAAGGATTTTCCTGACTGACATTGTATACTGCAGAGTCGAATGGGGTGATGTGGCCGTCGGTTCAATGCAGGGTTTCCAATCATACAGTCAAACCTTGCAGAAGTGGGGATGTAGCTCAGTGGTAGAGCGCATGCTTTGCATGTATGAGGCCCCGGGTTCAATCCCCGGCATCTCCAGACTTTTGCCATGCTTACCTTGGATTTTGGGCCGAAAGCTAGGCTGGCATCATGATGAAGGAAGAGATATGTCCTCCAACCGGGATGAGGACCCCGCTTAATCTGTCAGACGTTTGCCTTGAAAAATCCCATGAAATGGGGCTATCTCATTTTTGATGATTATAGATCAAAAGAATCCTACTTGTTGAAGACATCAAAGTGATGATTCATCTTGACAACCATAATGCTTTGATGATAGAAATCTGTCGCATCTCTCTTGATCATTGGTAAGGGTTCTTCTTCTAAACCAGAGACTCTTTACAGTAGCTTTTAGAAAAACGGAATATTTTGTTTATCTCAATCACCTTCAATCTACAGATTTTTCCGTTCTCTTTCCTTTTGAAAATGCATCCAAAATGCACGTTCTTGATGCTGGGTGCGTAGTAATGACTCCCATAACTTTCTGTCATTTCTTTCATGGTTCCGCGCAGCCATCCATTTGCCACCAATGCTGCCCAAGGTCTTTGTATCAAAGTTCCTTTCCTTTCTGTAAAATTGAAATTTGGAGCACCCTGCTTATCCCCAAGCCAAGACAGAACATGAACTTTGGTCTGAAATCCTCCTTTGGGGTGATAAGACGTACCTTACAGTGTGCTCTAAGAACTGGTGACTTTGAGAGGGAGCTGCAGGTAATGTTCATGATTTTCATCGATCTGCTCCTGATCCCCACCCCCACAACCTTTCTTGAGCGAGAGATAATTACAGCGCTGAAAGATACTTCAGCCACTCCTTCGATAGCTCAGTTGGTAGAGCGGAGGACTGTAGCATAAAGTCAGACATCCTTAGGTCGCTGGTTCAAATCCGGCTCGAAGGATTTTTTGCTTCGATTTCCATATATTTCACTTTTATTCAAACAATACCTTCCATTGATTATGATCGAGACTTTGCAGTCCCTGGGTTTCAGGGATTCCTTGCATCCATCAAACAGCTCGAGGGCAAAAGTGGGGATGTAGCTCAGTGGTAGAGCGCATGCTTCGCATGTATGAGGTCCCGGGTTCAATCCCCGGCATCTCCAGGAGCCTCTGTTCCTTATCTTGGCTTTTTTCCAGAAGGCTAGCCTGCCATCATGCAGAAAGAAGAAGTTTGTCATGCAGTTGGGGTGAGAGCCCCACTTAAATAGTCAGACATTTGCTTTGGAAAAATCTTTGAACTAGGCATAGTTTGCGCATTTCAAGAAAATCGGAGAATTTTGCATTCCAAAAGAAGGAAATAAATGCCCTCTCTGAGGATCGAACTCAGGACCTTCAGATTATGAGACTGACGCGCTGCCTACTGCGCTAAGAAGACTGTATATAGGCATCTGTACATAAGACCATGAAGATCATCCAGGTACAAGGCTGAAGGATTTTCCTGACTGACATTGTATACTGCAGAGTCGAATGGGGTGATGTGGCCGTCGGTTCAATGCAGGGTTTCCAATCATACAGTCAAACCTTGCAGAAGTGGGGATGTAGCTCAGTGGTAGAGCGCATGCTTTGCATGTATGAGGCCCCGGGTTCAATCCCCGGCATCTCCAGACTTTTGCCATGCTTACCTTGGATTTTGGGCCGAAAGCTAGGCTGGCATCATGATGAAGGAAGAGATATGTCCTCCAACCGGGATGAGGACCCCGCTTAATCTGTCAGACGTTTGCCTTGAAAAATCCCATGAAATGGGGCTATCTCATTTTTGATGATTATAGATCAAAAGAATCCTACTTGTTGAAGACATCAAAGTGATGATTCATCTTGACAACCATAATGCTTTGATGATAGAAATCTGTCGCATCTCTCTTGATCATTGGTAAGGGTTCTTCTTCTAAACCAGAGACTCTTTACAGTAGCTTTTAGAAAAACGGAATATTTTGTTTATCTCAATCACCTTCAATCTACAGATTTTTCCGTTCTCTTTCCTTTTGAAAATGCATCCAAAATGCACGTTCTTGATGCTGGGTGCGTAGTAATGACTCCCATAACTTTCTGTCATTTCTTTCATGGTTCCGCGCAGCCATCCATTTGCCACCAATGCTGCCCAAGGTCTTTGTATCAAAGTTCCTTTCCTTTCTGTAAAATTGAAATTTGGAGCACCCCTGCTTATCCCCAAGCCAAGACAGAACATGAACTTTGGTCTGAAATCCTCCTTTGGGGTGATAAGACGTACCTTACAGTGTGCTCTAAGAACTGGTGACTTTGAGAGGGAGCTGCAGGTAATGTTCATGATTTTCATCGATCTGCTCCTGATCCCCACCCCCACAACCTTTCTTGAGCGAGAGATAATTACAGCGCTGAAAGATACTTCAGCCACTCCTTCGATAGCTCAGTTGGTAGAGCGGAGGACTGTAGCATAAAGTCAGACATCCTTAGGTCGCTGGTTCAAATCCGGCTCGAAGGATTTTTTGCTTCGATTTCCATATATTTCACTTTTATTCAAACAATACCTTCCATTGATTATGATCGAGACTTTGCAGTCCCTGGGTTTCAGGGATTCCTTGCATCCATCAAACAGCTCGAGGGCAAAAGTGGGGATGTAGCTCAGTGGTAGAGCGCATGCTTCGCATGTATGAGGTCCCGGGTTCAATCCCCGGCATCTCCAGGAGCCTCTGTTCCTTATCTTGGCTTTTTTCCAGAAGGCTAGCCTGCCATCATGCAGAAAGAAGAAGTTTGTCATGCAGTTGGGGTGAGAGCCCCACTTAAATAGTCAGACATTTGCTTTGGAAAAATCTTTGAACTAGGCATAGTTTGCGCATTTCAAGAAAATCGGAGAATTTTGCATTCCAAAAGAAGGAAATAAATGCCCTCTCTGAGGATCGAACTCAGGACCTTCAGATTATGAGACTGACGCGCTGCCTACTGCGCTAAGAAGACTGTATATAGGCATCTGTACATAAGACCATGAAGATCATCCAGGTACAAGGCTGAAGGATTTTCCTGACTGACATTGTATACTGCAGAGTCGAATGGGGTGATGTGGCCGTCGGTTCAATGCAGGGTTTCCAATCATACAGTCAAACCTTGCAGAAGTGGGGATGTAGCTCAGTGGTAGAGCGCATGCTTTGCATGTATGAGGCCCCGGGTTCAATCCCCGGCATCTCCAGACTTTTGCCATGCTTACCTTGGATTTTGGGCCGAAAGCTAGGCTGGCATCATGATGAAGGAAGAGATATGTCCTCCAACCGGGATGAGGACCCCGCTTAATCTGTCAGACGTTTGCCTTGAAAAATCCCATGAAATGGGGCTATCTCATTTTTGATGATTATAGATCAAAAGAATCCTACTTGTTGAAGACATCAAAGTGATGATTCATCTTGACAACCATAATGCTTTGATGATAGAAATCTGTCGCATCTCTCTTGATCATTGGTAAGGGTTCTTCTTCTAAACCAGAGACTCTTTACAGTAGCTTTTAGAAAAACGGAATATTTTGTTTATCTCAATCACCTTCAATCTACAGATTTTTCCGTTCTCTTTCCTTTTGAAAATGCATCCAAAATGCACGTTCTTGATGCTGGGTGCGTAGTAATGACTCCCATAACTTTCTGTCATTTCTTTCATGGTTCCGCGCAGCCATCCATTTGCCACCAATGCTGCCCAAGGTCTTTGTATCAAAGTTCCTTTCCTTTCTGTAAAATTGAAATTTGGAGCACCCCTGCTTATCCCCAAGCCAAGACAGAACATGAACTTTGGTCTGAAATCCTCCTTTGGGGTGATAAGACGTACCTTACAGTGTGCTCTAAGAACTGGTGACTTTGAGAGGGAGCTGCAGGTAATGTTCATGATTTTCATCGATCTGCTCCTGATCCCCACCCCCACAACCTTTCTTGAGCGAGAGATAATTACAGCGCTGAAAGATACTTCAGCCACTCCTTCGATAGCTCAGTTGGTAGAGCGGAGGACTGTAGCATAAAGTCAGACATCCTTAGGTCGCTGGTTCAAATCCGGCTCGAAGGATTTTTTGCTTCGATTTCCATATCTTTCACTTTTATTCAAACAATACCTTCCATTGATTATGATCGAGACTTTGCAGTCCCTGGGTTTCAGGGATTCCTTGCATCCATCAAACAGCTCGAGTGCAAAAGTGGGGATGTAGCTCAGTGGTAGAGCGCATGCTTCGCATGTATGAGGTCCCGGGTTCAATCCCCGGCATCTCCAGGAGCCTCTGTTCCTTATCTTGGCTTTTTTCCAGAAGGCTAGCCTGCCATCATGCAGAAAGAAGAAGTTTGTCATGCAGTTGGGGTGAGAGCCCCACTTAAATAGTCAGACATTTGCTTTGGAAAAATCTTTGAACTAGGCATAGTTTGCGCATTTCAAGAAAATCGGAGAATTTTGCATTCCAAAAGAAGGAAATAAATGCCCTCTCTGAGGATCGAACTCAGGACCTTCAGATTATGAGACTGACGCGCTGCCTACTGCGCTAAGAAGGCTGTATATAGGCATCTGTACATAAGACCATGAAGATCATCCAGGTACAAGGCTGAAGGATTTTCCTGACTGACATTGTATACTGCAGAGTCGAATGGGGTGATGTGGCCGTCGGTTCAATGCAGGGTTTCCAATCATACAGTCAAACCTTGCAGAAGTGGGGATGTAGCTCAGTGGTAGAGCGCATGCTTTGCATGTATGAGGCCCCGGGTTCAATCCCCGGCATCTCCAGACTTTTGCCATGCTTACCTTGGATTTTGGGCCGAAAGCTAGGCTGGCATCATGATGAAGGAAGAGATATGTCCTCCAACCGGGATGAGGACCCCGCTTAATCTGTCAGACGTTTGCCTTGAAAAATCCCATGAAATGGGGCTATCTCATTTTTGATGATTATAGATCAAAAGAATCCTACTTGTTGAAGACATCAAAGTGATGATTCATCTTGACAACCATAATGCTTTGATGATAGAAATCTGTCGCATCTCTCTTGATCATTGGTAAGGGTTCTTCTTCTAAACCAGAGACTCTTTACAGTAGCTTTTAGAAAAACGGAATATTTTGTTTATCTCAATCACCTTCAATCTACAGATTTTTCCGTTCTCTTTCCTTTTGAAAATGCATCCAAAATGCACGTTCTTGATGCTGGGTGCGTAGTAATGACTCCCATAACTTTCTGTCATTTCTTTCATGGTTCCGCGCAGCCATCCATTTGCCACCAATGCTGCCCAAGGTCTTTGTATCAAAGTTCCTTTCCTTTCTGTAAAATTGAAATTTGGAGCACCCCTGCTTATCCCCAAGCCAAGACAGAACATGAACTTTGGTCTGAAATCCTCCTTTGGGGTGATAAGACGTACCTTACAGTGTGCTCTAAGAACTGGTGACTTTGAGAGGGAGCTGCAGGTAATGTTCATGATTTTCATCGATCTGCTCCTGATCCCCACCCCCACAACCTTTCTTGAGCGAGAGATAATTACAGCGCTGAAAGATACTTCAGCCACTCCTTCGATAGCTCAGTTGGTAGAGCGGAGGACTGTAGCATAAAGTCAGACATCCTTAGGTCGCTGGTTCAAATCCGGCTCGAAGGATTTTTTGCTTCGATTTCCATATATTTCACTTTTATTCAAACAATACCTTCCATTGATTATGATCGAGACTTTGCAGTCCCTGGGTTTCAGGGATTCCTTGCATCCATCAAACAGCTCGAGGGCAAAAGTGGGGATGTAGCTCAGTGGTAGAGCGCATGCTTCGCATGTATGAGGTCCCGGGTTCAATCCCCGGCATCTCCAGGAGCCTCTGTTCCTTATCTTGGCTTTTTTCCAGAAGGCTAGCCTGCCATCATGCAGAAAGAAGAAGTTTGTCATGCAGTTGGGGTGAGAGCCCCACTTAAATAGTCAGACATTTGCTTTGGAAAAATCTTTGAACTAGGCATAGTTTGCGCATTTCAAGAAAATCGGAGAATTTTGCATTCCAAAAGAAGGAAATAAATGCCCTCTCTGAGGATCGAACTCAGGACCTTCAGATTATGAGACTGACGCGCTGCCTACTGCGCTAAGAAGGCTGTATATAGGCATCTGTACATAAGACCATGAAGATCATCCAGGTACAAGGCTGAAGGATTTTCCTGACTGACATTGTATACTGCAGAGTCGAATGGGGTGATGTGGCCGTCGGTTCAATGCAGGGTTTCCAATCATACAGTCAAACCTTGCAGAAGTGGGGATGTAGCTCAGTGGTAGAGCGCATGCTTTGCATGTATGAGGCCCCGGGTTCAATCCCCGGCATCTCCAGACTTTTGCCATGCTTACCTTGGATTTTGGGCCGAAAGCTAGGCTGGCATCATGATGAAGGAAGAGATATGTCCTCCAACCGGGATGAGGACCCCGCTTAATCTGTCAGACGTTTGCCTTGAAAAATCCCATGAAATGGGGCTATCTCATTTTTGATGATTATAGATCAAAAGAATCCTACTTGTTGAAGACATCAAAGTGATGATTCATCTTGACAACCATAATGCTTTGATGATAGAAATCTGTCGCATCTCTCTTGATCATTGGTAAGGGTTCTTCTTCTAAACCAGAGACTCTTTACAGTAGCTTTTAGAAAAACGGAATATTTTGTTTATCTCAATCACCTTCAATCTACAGATTTTTCCGTTCTCTTTCCTTTTGAAAATGCATCCAAAATGCACGTTCTTGATGCTGGGTGCGTAGTAATGACTCCCATAACTTTCTGTCATTTCTTTCATGGTTCCGCGCAGCCATCCATTTGCCACCAATGCTGCCCAAGGTCTTTGTATCAAAGTTCCTTTCCTTTCTGTAAAATTGAAATTTGGAGCACCCCTGCTTATCCCCAAGCCAAGACAGAACATGAACTTTGGTCTGAAATCCTCCTTTGGGGTGATAAGACGTACCTTACAGTGTGCTCTAAGAACTGGTGACTTTGAGAGGGAGCTGCAGGTAATGTTCATGATTTTCATCGATCTGCTCCTGATCCCCACCCCCACAACCTTTCTTGAGCGAGAGATAATTACAGCGCTGAAAGATACTTCAGCCACTCCTTCGATAGCTCAGTTGGTAGAGCGGAGGACTGTAGCATAAAGTCAGACATCCTTAGGTCGCTGGTTCAAATCCGGCTCGAAGGATTTTTTGCTTCGATTTCCATATATTTCACTTTTATTCAAACAATACCTTCCATTGATTATGATCGAGACTTTGCAGTCCCTGGGTTTCAGGGATTCCTTGCATCCATCAAACAGCTCGAGGGCAAAAGTGGGGATGTAGCTCAGTGGTAGAGCGCATGCTTCGCATGTATGAGGTCCCGGGTTCAATCCCCGGCATCTCCAGGAGCCTCTGTTCCTTATCTTGGCTTTTTTCCAGAAGGCTAGCCTGCCATCATGCAGAAAGAAGAAGTTTGTCATGCAGTTGGGGTGAGAGCCCCACTTAAATAGTCAGACATTTGCTTTGGAAAAATCTTTGAACTAGGCATAGTTTGCGCATTTCAAGAAAATCGGAGAATTTTGCATTCCAAAAGAAGGAAATAAATGCCCTCTCTGAGGATCGAACTCAGGACCTTCAGATTATGAGACTGACGCGCTGCCTACTGCGCTAAGAAGACTGTATATAGGCATCTGTACATAAGACCATGAAGATCATCCAGGTACAAGGCTGAAGGATTTTCCTGACTGACATTGTATACTGCAGAGTCGAATGGGGTGATGTGGCCGTCGGTTCAATGCAGGGTTTCCAATCATACAGTCAAACCTTGCAGAAGTGGGGATGTAGCTCAGTGGTAGAGCGCATGCTTTGCATGTATGAGGCCCCGGGTTCAATCCCCGGCATCTCCAGACTTTTGCCATGCTTACCTTGGATTTTGGGCCGAAAGCTAGGCTGGCATCATGATGAAGGAAGAGATATGTCCTCCAACCGGGATGAGGACCCCGCTTAATCTGTCAGACGTTTGCCTTGAAAAATCCCATGAAATGGGGCTATCTCATTTTTGATGATTATAGATCAAAAGAATCCTACTTGTTGAAGACATCAAAGTGATGATTCATCTTGACAACCATAATGCTTTGATGATAGAAATCTGTCGCATCTCTCTTGATCATTGGTAAGGGTTCTTCTTCTAAACCAGAGACTCTTTACAGTAGCTTTTAGAAAAACGGAATATTTTGTTTATCTCAATCACCTTCAATCTACAGATTTTTCCGTTCTCTTTCCTTTTGAAAATGCATCCAAAATGCACGTTCTTGATGCTGGGTGCGTAGTAATGACTCCCATAACTTTCTGTCATTTCTTTCATGGTTCCGCGCAGCCATCCATTTGCCACCAATGCTGCCCAAGGTCTTTGTATCAAAGTTCCTTTCCTTTCTGTAAAATTGAAATTTGGAGCACCCCTGCTTATCCCCAAGCCAAGACAGAACATGAACTTTGGTCTGAAATCCTCCTTTGGGGTGATAAGACGTACCTTACAGTGTGCTCTAAGAACTGGTGACTTTGAGAGGGAGCTGCAGGTAATGTTCATGATTTTCATCGATCTGCTCCTGATCCCCACCCCCACAACCTTTCTTGAGCGAGAGATAATTACAGCGCTGAAAGATACTTCAGCCACTCCTTCGATAGCTCAGTTGGTAGAGCGGAGGACTGTAGCATAAAGTCAGACATCCTTAGGTCGCTGGTTCAAATCCGGCTCGAAGGATTTTTTGCTTCGATTTCCATATCTTTCACTTTTATTCAAACAATACCTTCCATTGATTATGATCGAGACTTTGCAGTCCCTGGGTTTCAGGGATTCCTTGCATCCATCAAACAGCTCGAGTGCAAAAGTGGGGATGTAGCTCAGTGGTAGAGCGCATGCTTCGCATGTATGAGGTCCCGGGTTCAATCCCCGGCATCTCCAGGAGCCTCTGTTCCTTATCTTGGCTTTTTTCCAGAAGGCTAGCCTGCCATCATGCAGAAAGAAGAAGTTTGTCATGCAGTTGGGGTGAGAGCCCCACTTAAATAGTCAGACATTTGCTTTGGAAAAATCTTTGAACTAGGCATAGTTTGCGCATTTCAAGAAAATCGGAGAATTTTGCATTCCAAAAGAAGGAAATAAATGCCCTCTCTGAGGATCGAACTCAGGACCTTCAGATTATGAGACTGACGCGCTGCCTACTGCGCTAAGAAGGCTGTATATAGGCATCTGTACATAAGACCATGAAGATCATCCAGGTACAAGGCTGAAGGATTTTCCTGACTGACATTGTATACTGCAGAGTCGAATGGGGTGATGTGGCCGTCGGTTCAATGCAGGGTTTCCAATCATACAGTCAAACCTTGCAGAAGTGGGGATGTAGCTCAGTGGTAGAGCGCATGCTTTGCATGTATGAGGCCCCGGGTTCAATCCCCGGCATCTCCAGACTTTTGCCATGCTTACCTTGGATTTTGGGCCGAAAGCTAGGCTGGCATCATGATGAAGGAAGAGATATGTCCTCCAACCGGGATGAGGACCCCGCTTAATCTGTCAGACGTTTGCCTTGAAAAATCCCATGAAATGGGGCTATCTCATTTTTGATGATTATAGATCAAAAGAATCCTACTTGTTGAAGACATCAAAGTGATGATTCATCTTGACAACCATAATGCTTTGATGATAGAAATCTGTCGCATCTCTCTTGATCATTGGTAAGGGTTCTTCTTCTAAACCAGAGACTCTTTACAGTAGCTTTTAGAAAAACGGAATATTTTGTTTATCTCAATCACCTTCAATCTACAGATTTTTCCGTTCTCTTTCCTTTTGAAAATGCATCCAAAATGCACGTTCTTGATGCTGGGTGCGTAGTAATGACTCCCATAACTTTCTGTCATTTCTTTCATGGTTCCGCGCAGCCATCCATTTGCCACCAATGCTGCCCAAGGTCTTTGTATCAAAGTTCCTTTCCTTTCTGTAAAATTGAAATTTGGAGCACCCCTGCTTATCCCCAAGCCAAGACAGAACATGAACTTTGGTCTGAAATCCTCCTTTGGGGTGATAAGACGTACCTTACAGTGTGCTCTAAGAACTGGTGACTTTGAGAGGGAGCTGCAGGTAATGTTCATGATTTTCATCGATCTGCTCCTGATCCCCACCCCCACAACCTTTCTTGAGCGAGAGATAATTACAGCGCTGAAAGATACTTCAGCCACTCCTTCGATAGCTCAGTTGGTAGAGCGGAGGACTGTAGCATAAAGTCAGACATCCTTAGGTCGCTGGTTCAAATCCGGCTCGAAGGATTTTTTGCTTCGATTTCCATATCTTTCACTTTTATTCAAACAATACCTTCCATTGATTATGATCGAGACTTTGCAGTCCCTGGGTTTCAGGGATTCCTTGCATCCATCAAACAGCTCGAGTGCAAAAGTGGGGATGTAGCTCAGTGGTAGAGCGCATGCTTCGCATGTATGAGGTCCCGGGTTCAATCCCCGGCATCTCCAGGAGCCTCTGTTCCTTATCTTGGCTTTTTTCCAGAAGGCTAGCCTGCCATCATGCAGAAAGAAGAAGTTTGTCATGCAGTTGGGGTGAGAGCCCCACTTAAATAGTCAGACATTTGCTTTGGAAAAATCTTTGAACTAGGCATAGTTTGCGCATTTCAAGAAAATCGGAGAATTTTGCATTCCAAAAGAAGGAAATAAATGCCCTCTCTGAGGATCGAACTCAGGACCTTCAGATTATGAGACTGACGCGCTGCCTACTGCGCTAAGAAGGCTGTATATAGGCATCTGTACATAAGACCATGAAGATCATCCAGGTACAAGGCTGAAGGATTTTCCTGACTGACATTGTATACTGCAGAGTCGAATGGGGTGATGTGGCCGTCGGTTCAATGCAGGGTTTCCAATCATACAGTCAAACCTTGCAGAAGTGGGGATGTAGCTCAGTGGTAGAGCGCATGCTTTGCATGTATGAGGCCCCGGGTTCAATCCCCGGCATCTCCAGACTTTTGCCATGCTTACCTTGGATTTTGGGCCGAAAGCTAGGCTGGCATCATGATGAAGGAAGAGATATGTCCTCCAACCGGGATGAGGACCCCGCTTAATCTGTCAGACGTTTGCCTTGAAAAATCCCATGAAATGGGGCTATCTCATTTTTGATGATTATAGATCAAAAGAATCCTACTTGTTGAAGACATCAAAGTGATGATTCATCTTGACAACCATAATGCTTTGATGATAGAAATCTGTCGCATCTCTCTTGATCATTGGTAAGGGTTCTTCTTCTAAACCAGAGACTCTTTACAGTAGCTTTTAGAAAAACGGAATATTTTGTTTATCTCAATCACCTTCAATCTACAGATTTTTCCGTTCTCTTTCCTTTTGAAAATGCATCCAAAATGCACGTTCTTGATGCTGGGTGCGTAGTAATGACTCCCATAACTTTCTGTCATTTCTTTCATGGTTCCGCGCAGCCATCCATTTGCCACCAATGCTGCCCAAGGTCTTTGTATCAAAGTTCCTTTCCTTTCTGTAAAATTGAAATTTGGAGCACCCCTGCTTATCCCCAAGCCAAGACAGAACATGAACTTTGGTCTGAAATCCTCCTTTGGGGTGATAAGACGTACCTTACAGTGTGCTCTAAGAACTGGTGACTTTGAGAGGGAGCTGCAGGTAATGTTCATGATTTTCATCGATCTGCTCCTGATCCCCACCCCCACAACCTTTCTTGAGCGAGAGATAATTACAGCGCTGAAAGATACTTCAGCCACTCCTTCGATAGCTCAGTTGGTAGAGCGGAGGACTGTAGCATAAAGTCAGACATCCTTAGGTCGCTGGTTCAAATCCGGCTCGAAGGATTTTTTGCTTCGATTTCCATATATTTCACTTTTATTCAAACAATACCTTCCATTGATTATGATCGAGACTTTGCAGTCCCTGGGTTTCAGGGATTCCTTGCATCCATCAAACAGCTCGAGGGCAAAAGTGGGGATGTAGCTCAGTGGTAGAGCGCATGCTTCGCATGTATGAGGTCCCGGGTTCAATCCCCGGCATCTCCAGGAGCCTCTGTTCCTTATCTTGGCTTTTTTCCAGAAGGCTAGCCTGCCATCATGCAGAAAGAAGAAGTTTGTCATGCAGTTGGGGTGAGAGCCCCACTTAAATAGTCAGACATTTGCTTTGGAAAAATCTTTGAACTAGGCATAGTTTGCGCATTTCAAGAAAATCGGAGAATTTTGCATTCCAAAAGAAGGAAATAAATGCCCTCTCTGAGGATCGAACTCAGGACCTTCAGATTATGAGACTGACGCGCTGCCTACTGCGCTAAGAAGGCTGTATATAGGCATCTGTACATAAGACCATGAAGATCATCCAGGTACAAGGCTGAAGGATTTTCCTGACTGACATTGTATACTGCAGAGTCGAATGGGGTGATGTGGCCGTCGGTTCAATGCAGGGTTTCCAATCATACAGTCAAACCTTGCAGAAGTGGGGATGTAGCTCAGTGGTAGAGCGCATGCTTTGCATGTATGAGGCCCCGGGTTCAATCCCCGGCATCTCCAGACTTTTGCCATGCTTACCTTGGATTTTGGGCCGAAAGCTAGGCTGGCATCATGATGAAGGAAGAGATATGTCCTCCAACCGGGATGAGGACCCCGCTTAATCTGTCAGACGTTTGCCTTGAAAAATCCCATGAAATGGGGCTATCTCATTTTTGATGATTATAGATCAAAAGAATCCTACTTGTTGAAGACATCAAAGTGATGATTCATCTTGACAACCATAATGCTTTGATGATAGAAATCTGTCGCATCTCTCTTGATCATTGGTAAGGGTTCTTCTTCTAAACCAGAGACTCTTTACAGTAGCTTTTAGAAAAACGGAATATTTTGTTTATCTCAATCACCTTCAATCTACAGATTTTTCCGTTCTCTTTCCTTTTGAAAATGCATCCAAAATGCACGTTCTTGATGCTGGGTGCGTAGTAATGACTCCCATAACTTTCTGTCATTTCTTTCATGGTTCCGCGCAGCCATCCATTTGCCACCAATGCTGCCCAAGGTCTTTGTATCAAAGTTCCTTTCCTTTCTGTAAAATTGAAATTTGGAGCACCCCTGCTTATCCCCAAGCCAAGACAGAACATGAACTTTGGTCTGAAATCCTCCTTTGGGGTGATAAGACGTACCTTACAGTGTGCTCTAAGAACTGGTGACTTTGAGAGGGAGCTGCAGGTAATGTTCATGATTTTCATCGATCTGCTCCTGATCCCCACCCCCACAACCTTTCTTGAGCGAGAGATAATTACAGCGCTGAAAGATACTTCAGCCACTCCTTCGATAGCTCAGTTGGTAGAGCGGAGGACTGTAGCATAAAGTCAGACATCCTTAGGTCGCTGGTTCAAATCCGGCTCGAAGGATTTTTTGCTTCGATTTCCATATATTTCACTTTTATTCAAACAATACCTTCCATTGATTATGATCGAGACTTTGCAGTCCCTGGGTTTCAGGGATTCCTTGCATCCATCAAACAGCTCGAGGGCAAAAGTGGGGATGTAGCTCAGTGGTAGAGCGCATGCTTCGCATGTATGAGGTCCCGGGTTCAATCCCCGGCATCTCCAGGAGCCTCTGTTCCTTATCTTGGCTTTTTTCCAGAAGGCTAGCCTGCCATCATGCAGAAAGAAGAAGTTTGTCATGCAGTTGGGGTGAGAGCCCCACTTAAATAGTCAGACATTTGCTTTGGAAAAATCTTTGAACTAGGCATAGTTTGCGCATTTCAAGAAAATCGGAGAATTTTGCATTCCAAAAGAAGGAAATAAATGCCCTCTCTGAGGATCGAACTCAGGACCTTCAGATTATGAGACTGACGCGCTGCCTACTGCGCTAAGAAGACTGTATATAGGCATCTGTACATAAGACCATGAAGATCATCCAGGTACAAGGCTGAAGGATTTTCCTGACTGACATTGTATACTGCAGAGTCGAATGGGGTGATGTGGCCGTCGGTTCAATGCAGGGTTTCCAATCATACAGTCAAACCTTGCAGAAGTGGGGATGTAGCTCAGTGGTAGAGCGCATGCTTTGCATGTATGAGGCCCCGGGTTCAATCCCCGGCATCTCCAGACTTTTGCCATGCTTACCTTGGATTTTGGGCCGAAAGCTAGGCTGGCATCATGATGAAGGAAGAGATATGTCCTCCAACCGGGATGAGGACCCCGCTTAATCTGTCAGACGTTTGCCTTGAAAAATCCCATGAAATGGGGCTATCTCATTTTTGATGATTATAGATCAAAAGAATCCTACTTGTTGAAGACATCAAAGTGATGATTCATCTTGACAACCATAATGCTTTGATGATAGAAATCTGTCGCATCTCTCTTGATCATTGGTAAGGGTTCTTCTTCTAAACCAGAGACTCTTTACAGTAGCTTTTAGAAAAACGGAATATTTTGTTTATCTCAATCACCTTCAATCTACAGATTTTTCCGTTCTCTTTCCTTTTGAAAATGCATCCAAAATGCACGTTCTTGATGCTGGGTGCGTAGTAATGACTCCCATAACTTTCTGTCATTTCTTTCATGGTTCCGCGCAGCCATCCATTTGCCACCAATGCTGCCCAAGGTCTTTGTATCAAAGTTCCTTTCCTTTCTGTAAAATTGAAATTTGGAGCACCCCTGCTTATCCCCAAGCCAAGACAGAACATGAACTTTGGTCTGAAATCCTCCTTTGGGGTGATAAGACGTACCTTACAGTGTGCTCTAAGAACTGGTGACTTTGAGAGGGAGCTGCAGGTAATGTTCATGATTTTCATCGATCTGCTCCTGATCCCCACCCCCACAACCTTTCTTGAGCGAGAGATAATTACAGCGCTGAAAGATACTTCAGCCACTCCTTCGATAGCTCAGTTGGTAGAGCGGAGGACTGTAGCATAAAGTCAGACATCCTTAGGTCGCTGGTTCAAATCCGGCTCGAAGGATTTTTTGCTTCGATTTCCATATCTTTCACTTTTATTCAAACAATACCTTCCATTGATTATGATCGAGACTTTGCAGTCCCTGGGTTTCAGGGATTCCTTGCATCCATCAAACAGCTCGAGTGCAAAAGTGGGGATGTAGCTCAGTGGTAGAGCGCATGCTTCGCATGTATGAGGTCCCGGGTTCAATCCCCGGCATCTCCAGGAGCCTCTGTTCCTTATCTTGGCTTTTTTCCAGAAGGCTAGCCTGCCATCATGCAGAAAGAAGAAGTTTGTCATGCAGTTGGGGTGAGAGCCCCACTTAAATAGTCAGACATTTGCTTTGGAAAAATCTTTGAACTAGGCATAGTTTGCGCATTTCAAGAAAATCGGAGAATTTTGCATTCCAAAAGAAGGAAATAAATGCCCTCTCTGAGGATCGAACTCAGGACCTTCAGATTATGAGACTGACGCGCTGCCTACTGCGCTAAGAAGGCTGTATATAGGCATCTGTACATAAGACCATGAAGATCATCCAGGTACAAGGCTGAAGGATTTTCCTGACTGACATTGTATACTGCAGAGTCGAATGGGGTGATGTGGCCGTCGGTTCAATGCAGGGTTTCCAATCATACAGTCAAACCTTGCAGAAGTGGGGATGTAGCTCAGTGGTAGAGCGCATGCTTTGCATGTATGAGGCCCCGGGTTCAATCCCCGGCATCTCCAGACTTTTGCCATGCTTACCTTGGATTTTGGGCCGAAAGCTAGGCTGGCATCATGATGAAGGAAGAGATATGTCCTCCAACCGGGATGAGGACCCCGCTTAATCTGTCAGACGTTTGCCTTGAAAAATCCCATGAAATGGGGCTATCTCATTTTTGATGATTATAGATCAAAAGAATCCTACTTGTTGAAGACATCAAAGTGATGATTCATCTTGACAACCATAATGCTTTGATGATAGAAATCTGTCGCATCTCTCTTGATCATTGGTAAGGGTTCTTCTTCTAAACCAGAGACTCTTTACAGTAGCTTTTAGAAAAACGGAATATTTTGTTTATCTCAATCACCTTCAATCTACAGATTTTTCCGTTCTCTTTCCTTTTGAAAATGCATCCAAAATGCACGTTCTTGATGCTGGGTGCGTAGTAATGACTCCCATAACTTTCTGTCATTTCTTTCATGGTTCCGCGCAGCCATCCATTTGCCACCAATGCTGCCCAAGGTCTTTGTATCAAAGTTCCTTTCCTTTCTGTAAAATTGAAATTTGGAGCACCCCTGCTTATCCCCAAGCCAAGACAGAACATGAACTTTGGTCTGAAATCCTCCTTTGGGGTGATAAGACGTACCTTACAGTGTGCTCTAAGAACTGGTGACTTTGAGAGGGAGCTGCAGGTAATGTTCATGATTTTCATCGATCTGCTCCTGATCCCCACCCCCACAACCTTTCTTGAGCGAGAGATAATTACAGCGCTGAAAGATACTTCAGCCACTCCTTCGATAGCTCAGTTGGTAGAGCGGAGGACTGTAGCATAAAGTCAGACATCCTTAGGTCGCTGGTTCAAATCCGGCTCGAAGGATTTTTTGCTTCGATTTCCATATCTTTCACTTTTATTCAAACAATACCTTCCATTGATTATGATCGAGACTTTGCAGTCCCTGGGTTTCAGGGATTCCTTGCATCCATCAAACAGCTCGAGTGCAAAAGTGGGGATGTAGCTCAGTGGTAGAGCGCATGCTTCGCATGTATGAGGTCCCGGGTTCAATCCCCGGCATCTCCAGGAGCCTCTGTTCCTTATCTTGGCTTTTTTCCAGAAGGCTAGCCTGCCATCATGCAGAAAGAAGAAGTTTGTCATGCAGTTGGGGTGAGAGCCCCACTTAAATAGTCAGACATTTGCTTTGGAAAAATCTTTGAACTAGGCATAGTTTGCGCATTTCAAGAAAATCGGAGAATTTTGCATTCCAAAAGAAGGAAATAAATGCCCTCTCTGAGGATCGAACTCAGGACCTTCAGATTATGAGACTGACGCGCTGCCTACTGCGCTAAGAAGGCTGTATATAGGCATCTGTACATAAGACCATGAAGATCATCCAGGTACAAGGCTGAAGGATTTTCCTGACTGACATTGTATACTGCAGAGTCGAATGGGGTGATGTGGCCGTCGGTTCAATGCAGGGTTTCCAATCATACAGTCAAACGTTGCAGAAGTGGGGATGTAGCTCAGTGGTAGAGCGCATGCTTTGCATGTATGAGGCCCCGGGTTCAATCCCCGGCATCTCCAGACTTTTGCCATGCTTACCTTGGATTTTGGGCCGAAAGCTAGGCTGGCATCATGATGAAGGAAGAGATATGTCCTCCAACCGGGATGAGGACCCCGCTTAATCTGTCAGACGTTTGCCTTGAAAAATCCCATGAAATGGGGCTATCTCATTTTTGATGATTATAGATCAAAAGAATCCTACTTGTTGAAGACATCAAAGTGATGATTCATCTTGACAACCATAATGCTTTGATGATAGAAATCTGTCGCATCTCTCTTGATCATTGGTAAGGGTTCTTCTTCTAAACCAGAGACTCTTTACAGTAGCTTTTAGAAAAACGGAATATTTTGTTTATCTCAATCACCTTCAATCTACAGATTTTTCCGTTCTCTTTCCTTTTGAAAATGCATCCAAAATGCACGTTCTTGATGCTGGGTGCGTAGTAATGACTCCCATAACTTTCTGTCATTTCTTTCATGGTTCCGCGCAGCCATCCATTTGCCACCAATGCTGCCCAAGGTCTTTGTATCAAAGTTCCTTTCCTTTCTGTAAAATTGAAATTTGGAGCACCCCTGCTTATCCCCAAGCCAAGACAGAACATGAACTTTGGTCTGAAATCCTCCTTTGGGGTGATAAGACGTACCTTACAGTGTGCTCTAAGAACTGGTGACTTTGAGAGGGAGCTGCAGGTAATGTTCATGATTTTCATCGATCTGCTCCTGATCCCCACCCCCACAACCTTTCTTGAGCGAGAGATAATTACAGCGCTGAAAGATACTTCAGCCACTCCTTCGATAGCTCAGTTGGTAGAGCGGAGGACTGTAGCATAAAGTCAGACATCCTTAGGTCGCTGGTTCAAATCCGGCTCGAAGGATTTTTTGCTTCGATTTCCATATATTTCACTTTTATTCAAACAATACCTTCCATTGATTATGATCGAGACTTTGCAGTCCCTGGGTTTCAGGGATTCCTTGCATCCATCAAACAGCTCGAGGGCAAAAGTGGGGATGTAGCTCAGTGGTAGAGCGCATGCTTCGCATGTATGAGGTCCCGGGTTCAATCCCCGGCATCTCCAGGAGCCTCTGTTCCTTATCTTGGCTTTTTTCCAGAAGGCTAGCCTGCCATCATGCAGAAAGAAGAAGTTTGTCATGCAGTTGGGGTGAGAGCCCCACTTAAATAGTCAGACATTTGCTTTGGAAAAATCTTTGAACTAGGCATAGTTTGCGCATTTCAAGAAAATCGGAGAATTTTGCATTCCAAAAGAAGGAAATAAATGCCCTCTCTGAGGATCGAACTCAGGACCTTCAGATTATGAGACTGACGCGCTGCCTACTGCGCTAAGAAGACTGTATATAGGCATCTGTACATAAGACCATGAAGATCATCCAGGTACAAGGCTGAAGGATTTTCCTGACTGACATTGTATACTGCAGAGTCGAATGGGGTGATGTGGCCGTCGGTTCAATGCAGGGTTTCCAATCATACAGTCAAACCTTGCAGAAGTGGGGATGTAGCTCAGTGGTAGAGCGCATGCTTTGCATGTATGAGGCCCCGGGTTCAATCCCCGGCATCTCCAGACTTTTGCCATGCTTACCTTGGATTTTGGGCCGAAAGCTAGGCTGGCATCATGATGAAGGAAGAGATATGTCCTCCAACCGGGATGAGGACCCCGCTTAATCTGTCAGACGTTTGCCTTGAAAAATCCCATGAAATGGGGCTATCTCATTTTTGATGATTATAGATCAAAAGAATCCTACTTGTTGAAGACATCAAAGTGATGATTCATCTTGACAACCATAATGCTTTGATGATAGAAATCTGTCGCATCTCTCTTGATCATTGGTAAGGGTTCTTCTTCTAAACCAGAGACTCTTTACAGTAGCTTTTAGAAAAACGGAATATTTTGTTTATCTCAATCACCTTCAATCTACAGATTTTTCCGTTCTCTTTCCTTTTGAAAATGCATCCAAAATGCACGTTCTTGATGCTGGGTGCGTAGTAATGACTCCCATAACTTTCTGTCATTTCTTTCATGGTTCCGCGCAGCCATCCATTTGCCACCAATGCTGCCCAAGGTCTTTGTATCAAAGTTCCTTTCCTTTCTGTAAAATTGAAATTTGGAGCACCCCTGCTTATCCCCAAGCCAAGACAGAACATGAACTTTGGTCTGAAATCCTCCTTTGGGGTGATAAGACGTACCTTACAGTGTGCTCTAAGAACTGGTGACTTTGAGAGGGAGCTGCAGGTAATGTTCATGATTTTCATCGATCTGCTCCTGATCCCCACCCCCACAACCTTTCTTGAGCGAGAGATAATTACAGCGCTGAAAGATACTTCAGCCACTCCTTCGATAGCTCAGTTGGTAGAGCGGAGGACTGTAGCATAAAGTCAGACATCCTTAGGTCGCTGGTTCAAATCCGGCTCGAAGGATTTTTTGCTTCGATTTCCATATCTTTCACTTTTATTCAAACAATACCTTCCATTGATTATGATCGAGACTTTGCAGTCCCTGGGTTTCAGGGATTCCTTGCATCCATCAAACAGCTCGAGTGCAAAAGTGGGGATGTAGCTCAGTGGTAGAGCGCATGCTTCGCATGTATGAGGTCCCGGGTTCAATCCCCGGCATCTCCAGGAGCCTCTGTTCCTTATCTTGGCTTTTTTCCAGAAGGCTAGCCTGCCATCATGCAGAAAGAAGAAGTTTGTCATGCAGTTGGGGTGAGAGCCCCACTTAAATAGTCAGACATTTGCTTTGGAAAAATCTTTGAACTAGGCATAGTTTGCGCATTTCAAGAAAATCGGAGAATTTTGCATTCCAAAAGAAGGAAATAAATGCCCTCTCTGAGGATCGAACTCAGGACCTTCAGATTATGAGACTGACGCGCTGCCTACTGCGCTAAGAAGGCTGTATATAGGCATCTGTACATAAGACCATGAAGATCATCCAGGTACAAGGCTGAAGGATTTTCCTGACTGACATTGTATACTGCAGAGTCGAATGGGGTGATGTGGCCGTCGGTTCAATGCAGGGTTTCCAATCATACAGTCAAACGTTGCAGAAGTGGGGATGTAGCTCAGTGGTAGAGCGCATGCTTTGCATGTATGAGGCCCCGGGTTCAATCCCCGGCATCTCCAGACTTTTGCCATGCTTACCTTGGATTTTGGGCCGAAAGCTAGGCTGGCATCATGATGAAGGAAGAGATATGTCCTCCAACCGGGATGAGGACCCCGCTTAATCTGTCAGACGTTTGCCTTGAAAAATCCCATGAAATGGGGCTATCTCATTTTTGATGATTATAGATCAAAAGAATCCTACTTGTTGAAGACATCAAAGTGATGATTCATCTTGACAACCATAATGCTTTGATGATAGAAATCTGTCGCATCTCTCTTGATCATTGGTAAGGGTTCTTCTTCTAAACCAGAGACTCTTTACAGTAGCTTTTAGAAAAACGGAATATTTTGTTTATCTCAATCACCTTCAATCTACAGATTTTTCCGTTCTCTTTCCTTTTGAAAATGCATCCAAAATGCACGTTCTTGATGCTGGGTGCGTAGTAATGACTCCCATAACTTTCTGTCATTTCTTTCATGGTTCCGCGCAGCCATCCATTTGCCACCAATGCTGCCCAAGGTCTTTGTATCAAAGTTCCTTTCCTTTCTGTAAAATTGAAATTTGGAGCACCCCTGCTTATCCCCAAGCCAAGACAGAACATGAACTTTGGTCTGAAATCCTCCTTTGGGGTGATAAGACGTACCTTACAGTGTGCTCTAAGAACTGGTGACTTTGAGAGGGAGCTGCAGGTAATGTTCATGATTTTCATCGATCTGCTCCTGATCCCCACCCCCACAACCTTTCTTGAGCGAGAGATAATTACAGCGCTGAAAGATACTTCAGCCACTCCTTCGATAGCTCAGTTGGTAGAGCGGAGGACTGTAGCATAAAGTCAGACATCCTTAGGTCGCTGGTTCAAATCCGGCTCGAAGGATTTTTTGCTTCGATTTCCATATCTTTCACTTTTATTCAAACAATACCTTCCATTGATTATGATCGAGACTTTGCAGTCCCTGGGTTTCAGGGATTCCTTGCATCCATCAAACAGCTCGAGTGCAAAAGTGGGGATGTAGCTCAGTGGTAGAGCGCATGCTTCGCATGTATGAGGTCCCGGGTTCAATCCCCGGCATCTCCAGGAGCCTCTGTTCCTTATCTTGGCTTTTTTCCAGAAGGCTAGCCTGCCATCATGCAGAAAGAAGAAGTTTGTCATGCAGTTGGGGTGAGAGCCCCACTTAAATAGTCAGACATTTGCTTTGGAAAAATCTTTGAACTAGGCATAGTTTGCGCATTTCAAGAAAATCGGAGAATTTTGCATTCCAAAAGAAGGAAATAAATGCCCTCTCTGAGGATCGAACTCAGGACCTTCAGATTATGAGACTGACGCGCTGCCTACTGCGCTAAGAAGGCTGTATATAGGCATCTGTACATAAGACCATGAAGATCATCCAGGTACAAGGCTGAAGGATTTTCCTGACTGACATTGTATACTGCAGAGTCGAATGGGGTGATGTGGCCGTCGGTTCAATGCAGGGTTTCCAATCATACAGTCAAACCTTGCAGAAGTGGGGATGTAGCTCAGTGGTAGAGCGCATGCTTTGCATGTATGAGGCCCCGGGTTCAATCCCCGGCATCTCCAGACTTTTGCCATGCTTACCTTGGATTTTGGGCCGAAAGCTAGGCTGGCATCATGATGAAGGAAGAGATATGTCCTCCAACCGGGATGAGGACCCCGCTTAATCTGTCAGACGTTTGCCTTGAAAAATCCCATGAAATGGGGCTATCTCATTTTTTATGATTATAGATCAAAAGAATCCTACTTGTTGAAGACATCAAAGTGATGATTCATCTTGACAACCATAATGCTTTGATGATAGAAATCTGTCGCATCTCTCTTGATCATTGGTAAGGGTTCTTCTTCTAAACCAGAGACTCTTTACAGTAGCTTTTAGAAAAACGGAATATTTTGTTTATCTCAATCACCTTCAATCTACAGATTTTTCCGTTCTCTTTCCTTTTGAAAATGCATCCAAAATGCACGTTCTTGATGCTGGGTGCGTAGTAATGACTCCCATAACTTTCTGTCATTTCTTTCATGGTTCCGCGCAGCCATCCATTTGCCACCAATGCTGCCCAAGGTCTTTGTATCAAAGTTCCTTTCCTTTCTGTAAAATTGAAATTTGGAGCACCCCTGCTTATCCCCAAGCCAAGACAGAACATGAACTTTGGTCTGAAATCCTCCTTTGGGGTGATAAGACGTACCTTACAGTGTGCTCTAAGAACTGGTGACTTTGAGAGGGAGCTGCAGGTAATGTTCATGATTTTCATCGATCTGCTCCTGATCCCCACCCCCACAACCTTTCTTGAGCGAGAGATAATTACAGCGCTGAAAGATACTTCAGCCACTCCTTCGATAGCTCAGTTGGTAGAGCGGAGGACTGTAGCATAAAGTCAGACATCCTTAGGTCGCTGGTTCAAATCCGGCTCGAAGGATTTTTTGCTTCGATTTCCATATCTTTCACTTTTATTCAAACAATACCTTCCATTGATTATGATCGAGACTTTGCAGTCCCTGGGTTTCAGGGATTCCTTGCATCCATCAAACAGCTCGAGTGCAAAAGTGGGGATGTAGCTCAGTGGTAGAGCGCATGCTTCGCATGTATGAGGTCCCGGGTTCAATCCCCGGCATCTCCAGGAGCCTCTGTTCCTTATCTTGGCTTTTTTCCAGAAGGCTAGCCTGCCATCATGCAGAAAGAAGAAGTTTGTCATGCAGTTGGGGTGAGAGCCCCACTTAAATAGTCAGACATTTGCTTTGGAAAAATCTTTGAACTAGGCATAGTTTGCGCATTTCAAGAAAATCGGAGAATTTTGCATTCCAAAAGAAGGAAATAAATGCCCTCTCTGAGGATCGAACTCAGGACCTTCAGATTATGAGACTGACGCGCTGCCTACTGCGCTAAGAAGGCTGTATATAGGCATCTGTACATAAGACCATGAAGATCATCCAGGTACAAGGCTGAAGGATTTTCCTGACTGACATTGTATACTGCAGAGTCGAATGGGGTGATGTGGCCGTCGGTTCAATGCAGGGTTTCCAATCATACAGTCAAACCTTGCAGAAGTGGGGATGTAGCTCAGTGGTAGAGCGCATGCTTTGCATGTATGAGGCCCCGGGTTCAATCCCCGGCATCTCCAGACTTTTGCCATGCTTACCTTGGATTTTGGGCCGAAAGCTAGGCTGGCATCATGATGAAGGAAGAGATATGTCCTCCAACCGGGATGAGGACCCCGCTTAATCTGTCAGACGTTTGCCTTGAAAAATCCCATGAAATGGGGCTATCTCATTTTTGATGATTATAGATCAAAAGAATCCTACTTGTTGAAGACATCAAAGTGATGATTCATCTTGACAACCATAATGCTTTGATGATAGAAATCTGTCGCATCTCTCTTGATCATTGGTAAGGGTTCTTCTTCTAAACCAGAGACTCTTTACAGTAGCTTTTAGAAAAACGGAATATTTTGTTTATCTCAATCACCTTCAATCTACAGATTTTTCCGTTCTCTTTCCTTTTGAAAATGCATCCAAAATGCACGTTCTTGATGCTGGGTGCGTAGTAATGACTCCCATAACTTTCTGTCATTTCTTTCATGGTTCCGCGCAGCCATCCATTTGCCACCAATGCTGCCCAAGGTCTTTGTATCAAAGTTCCTTTCCTTTCTGTAAAATTGAAATTTGGAGCACCCCTGCTTATCCCCAAGCCAAGACAGAACATGAACTTTGGTCTGAAATCCTCCTTTGGGGTGATAAGACGTACCTTACAGTGTGCTCTAAGAACTGGTGACTTTGAGAGGGAGCTGCAGGTAATGTTCATGATTTTCATCGATCTGCTCCTGATCCCCACCCCCACAACCTTTCTTGAGCGAGAGATAATTACAGCGCTGAAAGATACTTCAGCCACTCCTTCGATAGCTCAGTTGGTAGAGCGGAGGACTGTAGCATAAAGTCAGACATCCTTAGGTCGCTGGTTCAAATCCGGCTCGAAGGATTTTTTGCTTCGATTTCCATATCTTTCACTTTTATTCAAACAATACCTTCCATTGATTATGATCGAGACTTTGCAGTCCCTGGGTTTCAGGGATTCCTTGCATCCATCAAACAGCTCGAGTGCAAAAGTGGGGATGTAGCTCAGTGGTAGAGCGCATGCTTCGCATGTATGAGGTCCCGGGTTCAATCCCCGGCATCTCCAGGAGCCTCTGTTCCTTATCTTGGCTTTTTTCCAGAAGGCTAGCCTGCCATCATGCAGAAAGAAGAAGTTTGTCATGCAGTTGGGGTGAGAGCCCCACTTAAATAGTCAGACATTTGCTTTGGAAAAATCTTTGAACTAGGCATAGTTTGCGCATTTCAAGAAAATCGGAGAATTTTGCATTCCAAAAGAAGGAAATAAATGCCCTCTCTGAGGATCGAACTCAGGACCTTCAGATTATGAGACTGACGCGCTGCCTACTGCGCTAAGAAGGCTGTATATAGGCATCTGTACATAAGACCATGAAGATCATCCAGGTACAAGGCTGAAGGATTTTCCTGACTGACATTGTATACTGCAGAGTCGAATGGGGTGATGTGGCCGTCGGTTCAATGCAGGGTTTCCAATCATACAGTCAAACCTTGCAGAAGTGGGGATGTAGCTCAGTGGTAGAGCGCATGCTTTGCATGTATGAGGCCCCGGGTTCAATCCCCGGCATCTCCAGACTTTTGCCATGCTTACCTTGGATTTTGGGCCGAAAGCTAGGCTGGCATCATGATGAAGGAAGAGATATGTCCTCCAACCGGGATGAGGACCCCGCTTAATCTGTCAGACGTTTGCCTTGAAAAATCCCATGAAATGGGGCTATCTCATTTTTGATGATTATAGATCAAAAGAATCCTACTTGTTGAAGACATCAAAGTGATGATTCATCTTGACAACCATAATGCTTTGATGATAGAAATCTGTCGCATCTCTCTTGATCATTGGTAAGGGTTCTTCTTCTAAACCAGAGACTCTTTACAGTAGCTTTTAGAAAAACGGAATATTTTGTTTATCTCAATCACCTTCAATCTACAGATTTTTCCGTTCTCTTTCCTTTTGAAAATGCATCCAAAATGCACGTTCTTGATGCTGGGTGCGTAGTAATGACTCCCATAACTTTCTGTCATTTCTTTCATGGTTCCGCGCAGCCATCCATTTGCCACCAATGCTGCCCAAGGTCTTTGTATCAAAGTTCCTTTCCTTTCTGTAAAATTGAAATTTGGAGCACCCCTGCTTATCCCCAAGCCAAGACAGAACATGAACTTTGGTCTGAAATCCTCCTTTGGGGTGATAAGACGTACCTTACAGTGTGCTCTAAGAACTGGTGACTTTGAGAGGGAGCTGCAGGTAATGTTCATGATTTTCATCGATCTGCTCCTGATCCCCACCCCCACAACCTTTCTTGAGCGAGAGATAATTACAGCGCTGAAAGATACTTCAGCCACTCCTTCGATAGCTCAGTTGGTAGAGCGGAGGACTGTAGCATAAAGTCAGACATCCTTAGGTCGCTGGTTCAAATCCGGCTCGAAGGATTTTTTGCTTCGATTTCCATATCTTTCACTTTTATTCAAACAATACCTTCCATTGATTATGATCGAGACTTTGCAGTCCCTGGGTTTCAGGGATTCCTTGCATCCATCAAACAGCTCGAGGGCAAAAGTGGGGATGTAGCTCAGTGGTAGAGCGCATGCTTCGCATGTATGAGGTCCCGGGTTCAATCCCCGGCATCTCCAGGAGCCTCTGTTCCTTATCTTGGCTTTTTTCCAGAAGGCTAGCCTGCCATCATGCAGAAAGAAGAAGTTTGTCATGCAGTTGGGGTGAGAGCCCCACTTAAATAGTCAGACATTTGCTTTGGAAAAATCTTTGAACTAGGCATAGTTTGCGCATTTCAAGAAAATCGGAGAATTTTGCATTCCAAAAGAAGGAAATAAATGCCCTCTCTGAGGATCGAACTCAGGACCTTCAGATTATGAGACTGACGCGCTGCCTACTGCGCTAAGAAGGCTGTATATAGGCATCTGTACATAAGACCATGAAGATCATCCAGGTACAAGGCTGAAGGATTTTCCTGACTGACATTGTATACTGCAGAGTCGAATGGGGTGATGTGGCCGTCGGTTCAATGCAGGGTTTCCAATCATACAGTCAAACCTTGCAGAAGTGGGGATGTAGCTCAGTGGTAGAGCGCATGCTTTGCATGTATGAGGCCCCGGGTTCAATCCCCGGCATCTCCAGACTTTTGCCATGCTTACCTTGGATTTTGGGCCGAAAGCTAGGCTGGCATCATGATGAAGGAAGAGATATGTCCTCCAACCGGGATGAGGACCCCGCTTAATCTGTCAGACGTTTGCCTTGAAAAATCCCATGAAATGGGGCTATCTCATTTTTGATGATTATAGATCAAAAGAATCCTACTTGTTGAAGACATCAAAGTGATGATTCATCTTGACAACCATAATGCTTTGATGATAGAAATCTGTCGCATCTCTCTTGATCATTGGTAAGGGTTCTTCTTCTAAACCAGAGACTCTTTACAGTAGCTTTTAGAAAAACGGAATATTTTGTTTATCTCAATCACCTTCAATCTACAGATTTTTCCGTTCTCTTTCCTTTTGAAAATGCATCCAAAATGCACGTTCTTGATGCTGGGTGCGTAGTAATGACTCCCATAACTTTCTGTCATTTCTTTCATGGTTCCGCGCAGCCATCCATTTGCCACCAATGCTGCCCAAGGTCTTTGTATCAAAGTTCCTTTCCTTTCTGTAAAATTGAAATTTGGAGCACCCCTGCTTATCCCCAAGCCAAGACAGAACATGAACTTTGGTCTGAAATCCTCCTTTGGGGTGATAAGACGTACCTTACAGTGTGCTCTAAGAACTGGTGACTTTGAGAGGGAGCTGCAGGTAATGTTCATGATTTTCATCGATCTGCTCCTGATCCCCACCCCCACAACCTTTCTTGAGCGAGAGATAATTACAGCGCTGAAAGATACTTCAGCCACTCCTTCGATAGCTCAGTTGGTAGAGCGGAGGACTGTAGCATAAAGTCAGACATCCTTAGGTCGCTGGTTCAAATCCGGCTCGAAGGATTTTTTGCTTCGATTTCCATATCTTTCACTTTTATTCAAACAATACCTTCCATTGATTATGATCGAGACTTTGCAGTCCCTGGGTTTCAGGGATTCCTTGCATCCATCAAACAGCTCGAGGGCAAAAGTGGGGATGTAGCTCAGTGGTAGAGCGCATGCTTCGCATGTATGAGGTCCCGGGTTCAATCCCCGGCATCTCCAGGAGCCTCTGTTCCTTATCTTGGCTTTTTTCCAGAAGGCTAGCCTGCCATCATGCAGAAAGAAGAAGTTTGTCATGCAGTTGGGGTGAGAGCCCCACTTAAATAGTCAGACATTTGCTTTGGAAAAATCTTTGAACTAGGCATAGTTTGCGCATTTCAAGAAAATCGGAGAATTTTGCATTCCAAAAGAAGGAAATAAATGCCCTCTCTGAGGATCGAACTCAGGACCTTCAGATTATGAGACTGACGCGCTGCCTACTGCGCTAAGAAGACTGTATATAGGCATCTGTACATAAGACCATGAAGATCATCCAGGTACAAGGCTGAAGGATTTTCCTGACTGACATTGTATACTGCAGAGTCGAATGGGGTGATGTGGCCGTCGGTTCAATGCAGGGTTTCCAATCATACAGTCAAACCTTGCAGAAGTGGGGATGTAGCTCAGTGGTAGAGCGCATGCTTTGCATGTATGAGGCCCCGGGTTCAATCCCCGGCATCTCCAGACTTTTGCCATGCTTACCTTGGATTTTGGGCCGAAAGCTAGGCTGGCATCATGATGAAGGAAGAGATATGTCCTCCAACCGGGATGAGGACCCCGCTTAATCTGTCAGACGTTTGCCTTGAAAAATCCCATGAAATGGGGCTATCTCATTTTTGATGATTATAGATCAAAAGAATCCTACTTGTTGAAGACATCAAAGTGATGATTCATCTTGACAACCATAATGCTTTGATGATAGAAATCTGTCGCATCTCTCTTGATCATTGGTAAGGGTTCTTCTTCTAAACCAGAGACTCTTTACAGTAGCTTTTAGAAAAACGGAATATTTTGTTTATCTCAATCACCTTCAATCTACAGATTTTTCCGTTCTCTTTCCTTTTGAAAATGCATCCAAAATGCACGTTCTTGATGCTGGGTGCGTAGTAATGACTCCCATAACTTTCTGTCATTTCTTTCATGGTTCCGCGCAGCCATCCATTTGCCACCAATGCTGCCCAAGGTCTTTGTATCAAAGTTCCTTTCCTTTCTGTAAAATTGAAATTTGGAGCACCCCTGCTTATCCCCAAGCCAAGACAGAACATGAACTTTGGTCTGAAATCCTCCTTTGGGGTGATAAGACGTACCTTACAGTGTGCTCTAAGAACTGGTGACTTTGAGAGGGAGCTGCAGGTAATGTTCATGATTTTCATCGATCTGCTCCTGATCCCCACCCCCACAACCTTTCTTGAGCGAGAGATAATTACAGCGCTGAAAGATACTTCAGCCACTCCTTCGATAGCTCAGTTGGTAGAGCGGAGGACTGTAGCATAAAGTCAGACATCCTTAGGTCGCTGGTTCAAATCCGGCTCGAAGGATTTTTTGCTTCGATTTCCATATATTTCACTTTTATTCAAACAATACCTTCCATTGATTATGATCGAGACTTTGCAGTCCCTGGGTTTCAGGGATTCCTTGCATCCATCAAACAGCTCGAGGGCAAAAGTGGGGATGTAGCTCAGTGGTAGAGCGCATGCTTCGCATGTATGAGGTCCCGGGTTCAATCCCCGGCATCTCCAGGAGCCTCTGTTCCTTATCTTGGCTTTTTTCCAGAAGGCTAGCCTGCCATCATGCAGAAAGAAGAAGTTTGTCATGCAGTTGGGGTGAGAGCCCCACTTAAATAGTCAGACATTTGCTTTGGAAAAATCTTTGAACTAGGCATAGTTTGCGCATTTCAAGAAAATCGGAGAATTTTGCATTCCAAAAGAAGGAAATAAATGCCCTCTCTGAGGATCGAACTCAGGACCTTCAGATTATGAGACTGACGCGCTGCCTACTGCGCTAAGAAGACTGTATATAGGCATCTGTACATAAGACCATGAAGATCATCCAGGTACAAGGCTGAAGGATTTTCCTGACTGACATTGTATACTGCAGAGTCGAATGGGGTGATGTGGCCGTCGGTTCAATGCAGGGTTTCCAATCATACAGTCAAACCTTGCAGAAGTGGGGATGTAGCTCAGTGGTAGAGCGCATGCTTTGCATGTATGAGGCCCCGGGTTCAATCCCCGGCATCTCCAGACTTTTGCCATGCTTACCTTGGATTTTGGGCCGAAAGCTAGGCTGGCATCATGATGAAGGAAGAGATATGTCCTCCAACCGGGATGAGGACCCCGCTTAATCTGTCAGACGTTTGCCTTGAAAAATCCCATGAAATGGGGCTATCTCATTTTTGATGATTATAGATCAAAAGAATCCTACTTGTTGAAGACATCAAAGTGATGATTCATCTTGACAACCATAATGCTTTGATGATAGAAATCTGTCGCATCTCTCTTGATCATTGGTAAGGGTTCTTCTTCTAAACCAGAGACTCTTTACAGTAGCTTTTAGAAAAACGGAATATTTTGTTTATCTCAATCACCTTCAATCTACAGATTTTTCCGTTCTCTTTCCTTTTGAAAATGCATCCAAAATGCACGTTCTTGATGCTGGGTGCGTAGTAATGACTCCCATAACTTTCTGTCATTTCTTTCATGGTTCCGCGCAGCCATCCATTTGCCACCAATGCTGCCCAAGGTCTTTGTATCAAAGTTCCTTTCCTTTCTGTAAAATTGAAATTTGGAGCACCCCTGCTTATCCCCAAGCCAAGACAGAACATGAACTTTGGTCTGAAATCCTCCTTTGGGGTGATAAGACGTACCTTACAGTGTGCTCTAAGAACTGGTGACTTTGAGAGGGAGCTGCAGGTAATGTTCATGATTTTCATCGATCTGCTCCTGATCCCCACCCCCACAACCTTTCTTGAGCGAGAGATAATTACAGCGCTGAAAGATACTTCAGCCACTCCTTCGATAGCTCAGTTGGTAGAGCGGAGGACTGTAGCATAAAGTCAGACATCCTTAGGTCGCTGGTTCAAATCCGGCTCGAAGGATTTTTTGCTTCGATTTCCATATATTTCACTTTTATTCAAACAATACCTTCCATTGATTATGATCGAGACTTTGCAGTCCCTGGGTTTCAGGGATTCCTTGCATCCATCAAACAGCTCGAGGGCAAAAGTGGGGATGTAGCTCAGTGGTAGAGCGCATGCTTCGCATGTATGAGGTCCCGGGTTCAATCCCCGGCATCTCCAGGAGCCTCTGTTCCTTATCTTGGCTTTTTTCCAGAAGGCTAGCCTGCCATCATGCAGAAAGAAGAAGTTTGTCATGCAGTTGGGGTGAGAGCCCCACTTAAATAGTCAGACATTTGCTTTGGAAAAATCTTTGAACTAGGCATAGTTTGCGCATTTCAAGAAAATCGGAGAATTTTGCATTCCAAAAGAAGGAAATAAATGCCCTCTCTGAGGATCGAACTCAGGACCTTCAGATTATGAGACTGACGCGCTGCCTACTGCGCTAAGAAGACTGTATATAGGCATCTGTACATAAGACCATGAAGATCATCCAGGTACAAGGCTGAAGGATTTTCCTGACTGACATTGTATACTGCAGAGTCGAATGGGGTGATGTGGCCGTCGGTTCAATGCAGGGTTTCCAATCATACAGTCAAACCTTGCAGAAGTGGGGATGTAGCTCAGTGGTAGAGCGCATGCTTTGCATGTATGAGGCCCCGGGTTCAATCCCCGGCATCTCCAGACTTTTGCCATGCTTACCTTGGATTTTGGGCCGAAAGCTAGGCTGGCATCATGATGAAGGAAGAGATATGTCCTCCAACCGGGATGAGGACCCCGCTTAATCTGTCAGACGTTTGCCTTGAAAAATCCCATGAAATGGGGCTATCTCATTTTTGATGATTATAGATCAAAAGAATCCTACTTGTTGAAGACATCAAAGTGATGATTCATCTTGACAACCATAATGCTTTGATGATAGAAATCTGTCGCATCTCTCTTGATCATTGGTAAGGGTTCTTCTTCTAAACCAGAGACTCTTTACAGTAGCTTTTAGAAAAACGGAATATTTTGTTTATCTCAATCACCTTCAATCTACAGATTTTTCCGTTCTCTTTCCTTTTGAAAATGCATCCAAAATGCACGTTCTTGATGCTGGGTGCGTAGTAATGACTCCCATAACTTTCTGTCATTTCTTTCATGGTTCCGCGCAGCCATCCATTTGCCACCAATGCTGCCCAAGGTCTTTGTATCAAAGTTCCTTTCCTTTCTGTAAAATTGAAATTTGGAGCACCCCTGCTTATCCCCAAGCCAAGACAGAACATGAACTTTGGTCTGAAATCCTCCTTTGGGGTGATAAGACGTACCTTACAGTGTGCTCTAAGAACTGGTGACTTTGAGAGGGAGCTGCAGGTAATGTTCATGATTTTCATCGATCTGCTCCTGATCCCCACCCCCACAACCTTTCTTGAGCGAGAGATAATTACAGCGCTGAAAGATACTTCAGCCACTCCTTCGATAGCTCAGTTGGTAGAGCGGAGGACTGTAGCATAAAGTCAGACATCCTTAGGTCGCTGGTTCAAATCCGGCTCGAAGGATTTTTTGCTTCGATTTCCATATATTTCACTTTTATTCAAACAATACCTTCCATTGATTATGATCGAGACTTTGCAGTCCCTGGGTTTCAGGGATTCCTTGCATCCATCAAACAGCTCGAGGGCAAAAGTGGGGATGTAGCTCAGTGGTAGAGCGCATGCTTCGCATGTATGAGGTCCCGGGTTCAATCCCCGGCATCTCCAGGAGCCTCTGTTCCTTATCTTGGCTTTTTTCCAGAAGGCTAGCCTGCCATCATGCAGAAAGAAGAAGTTTGTCATGCAGTTGGGGTGAGAGCCCCACTTAAATAGTCAGACATTTGCTTTGGAAAAATCTTTGAACTAGGCATAGTTTGCGCATTTCAAGAAAATCGGAGAATTTTGCATTCCAAAAGAAGGAAATAAATGCCCTCTCTGAGGATCGAACTCAGGACCTTCAGATTATGAGACTGACGCGCTGCCTACTGCGCTAAGAAGACTGTATATAGGCATCTGTACATAAGACCATGAAGATCATCCAGGTACAAGGCTGAAGGATTTTCCTGACTGACATTGTATACTGCAGAGTCGAATGGGGTGATGTGGCCGTCGGTTCAATGCAGGGTTTCCAATCATACAGTCAAACCTTGCAGAAGTGGGGATGTAGCTCAGTGGTAGAGCGCATGCTTTGCATGTATGAGGCCCCGGGTTCAATCCCCGGCATCTCCAGACTTTTGCCATGCTTACCTTGGATTTTGGGCCGAAAGCTAGGCTGGCATCATGATGAAGGAAGAGATATGTCCTCCAACCGGGATGAGGACCCCGCTTAATCTGTCAGACGTTTGCCTTGAAAAATCCCATGAAATGGGGCTATCTCATTTTTGATGATTATAGATCAAAAGAATCCTACTTGTTGAAGACATCAAAGTGATGATTCATCTTGACAACCATAATGCTTTGATGATAGAAATCTGTCGCATCTCTCTTGATCATTGGTAAGGGTTCTTCTTCTAAACCAGAGACTCTTTACAGTAGCTTTTAGAAAAACGGAATATTTTGTTTATCTCAATCACCTTCAATCTACAGATTTTTCCGTTCTCTTTCCTTTTGAAAATGCATCCAAAATGCACGTTCTTGATGCTGGGTGCGTAGTAATGACTCCCATAACTTTCTGTCATTTCTTTCATGGTTCCGCGCAGCCATCCATTTGCCACCAATGCTGCCCAAGGTCTTTGTATCAAAGTTCCTTTCCTTTCTGTAAAATTGAAATTTGGAGCACCCCTGCTTATCCCCAAGCCAAGACAGAACATGAACTTTGGTCTGAAATCCTCCTTTGGGGTGATAAGACGTACCTTACAGTGTGCTCTAAGAACTGGTGACTTTGAGAGGGAGCTGCAGGTAATGTTCATGATTTTCATCGATCTGCTCCTGATCCCCACCCCCACAACCTTTCTTGAGCGAGAGATAATTACAGCGCTGAAAGATACTTCAGCCACTCCTTCGATAGCTCAGTTGGTAGAGCGGAGGACTGTAGCATAAAGTCAGACATCCTTAGGTCGCTGGTTCAAATCCGGCTCGAAGGATTTTTTGCTTCGATTTCCATATATTTCACTTTTATTCAAACAATACCTTCCATTGATTATGATCGAGACTTTGCAGTCCCTGGGTTTCAGGGATTCCTTGCATCCATCAAACAGCTCGAGGGCAAAAGTGGGGATGTAGCTCAGTGGTAGAGCGCATGCTTCGCATGTATGAGGTCCCGGGTTCAATCCCCGGCATCTCCAGGAGCCTCTGTTCCTTATCTTGGCTTTTTTCCAGAAGGCTAGCCTGCCATCATGCAGAAAGAAGAAGTTTGTCATGCAGTTGGGGTGAGAGCCCCACTTAAATAGTCAGACATTTGCTTTGGAAAAATCTTTGAACTAGGCATAGTTTGCGCATTTCAAGAAAATCGGAGAATTTTGCATTCCAAAAGAAGGAAATAAATGCCCTCTCTGAGGATCGAACTCAGGACCTTCAGATTATGAGACTGACGCGCTGCCTACTGCGCTAAGAAGACTGTATATAGGCATCTGTACATAAGACCATGAAGATCATCCAGGTACAAGGCTGAAGGATTTTCCTGACTGACATTGTATACTGCAGAGTCGAATGGGGTGATGTGGCCGTCGGTTCAATGCAGGGTTTCCAATCATACAGTCAAACCTTGCAGAAGTGGGGATGTAGCTCAGTGGTAGAGCGCATGCTTTGCATGTATGAGGCCCCGGGTTCAATCCCCGGCATCTCCAGACTTTTGCCATGCTTACCTTGGATTTTGGGCCGAAAGCTAGGCTGGCATCATGATGAAGGAAGAGATATGTCCTCCAACCGGGATGAGGACCCCGCTTAATCTGTCAGACGTTTGCCTTGAAAAATCCCATGAAATGGGGCTATCTCATTTTTGATGATTATAGATCAAAAGAATCCTACTTGTTGAAGACATCAAAGTGATGATTCATCTTGACAACCATAATGCTTTGATGATAGAAATCTGTCGCATCTCTCTTGATCATTGGTAAGGGTTCTTCTTCTAAACCAGAGACTCTTTACAGTAGCTTTTAGAAAAACGGAATATTTTGTTTATCTCAATCACCTTCAATCTACAGATTTTTCCGTTCTCTTTCCTTTTGAAAATGCATCCAAAATGCACGTTCTTGATGCTGGGTGCGTAGTAATGACTCCCATAACTTTCTGTCATTTCTTTCATGGTTCCGCGCAGCCATCCATTTGCCACCAATGCTGCCCAAGGTCTTTGTATCAAAGTTCCTTTCCTTTCTGTAAAATTGAAATTTGGAGCACCCCTGCTTATCCCCAAGCCAAGACAGAACATGAACTTTGGTCTGAAATCCTCCTTTGGGGTGATAAGACGTACCTTACAGTGTGCTCTAAGAACTGGTGACTTTGAGAGGGAGCTGCAGGTAATGTTCATGATTTTCATCGATCTGCTCCTGATCCCCACCCCCACAACCTTTCTTGAGCGAGAGATAATTACAGCGCTGAAAGATACTTCAGCCACTCCTTCGATAGCTCAGTTGGTAGAGCGGAGGACTGTAGCATAAAGTCAGACATCCTTAGGTCGCTGGTTCAAATCCGGCTCGAAGGATTTTTTGCTTCGATTTCCATATATTTCACTTTTATTCAAACAATACCTTCCATTGATTATGATCGAGACTTTGCAGTCCCTGGGTTTCAGGGATTCCTTGCATCCATCAAACAGCTCGAGGGCAAAAGTGGGGATGTAGCTCAGTGGTAGAGCGCATGCTTCGCATGTATGAGGTCCCGGGTTCAATCCCCGGCATCTCCAGGAGCCTCTGTTCCTTATCTTGGCTTTTTTCCAGAAGGCTAGCCTGCCATCATGCAGAAAGAAGAAGTTTGTCATGCAGTTGGGGTGAGAGCCCCACTTAAATAGTCAGACATTTGCTTTGGAAAAATCTTTGAACTAGGCATAGTTTGCGCATTTCAAGAAAATCGGAGAATTTTGCATTCCAAAAGAAGGAAATAAATGCCCTCTCTGAGGATCGAACTCAGGACCTTCAGATTATGAGACTGACGCGCTGCCTACTGCGCTAAGAAGACTGTATATAGGCATCTGTACATAAGACCATGAAGATCATCCAGGTACAAGGCTGAAGGATTTTCCTGACTGACATTGTATACTGCAGAGTCGAATGGGGTGATGTGGCCGTCGGTTCAATGCAGGGTTTCCAATCATACAGTCAAACCTTGCAGAAGTGGGGATGTAGCTCAGTGGTAGAGCGCATGCTTTGCATGTATGAGGCCCCGGGTTCAATCCCCGGCATCTCCAGACTTTTGCCATGCTTACCTTGGATTTTGGGCCGAAAGCTAGGCTGGCATCATGATGAAGGAAGAGATATGTCCTCCAACCGGGATGAGGACCCCGCTTAATCTGTCAGACGTTTGCCTTGAAAAATCCCATGAAATGGGGCTATCTCATTTTTGATGATTATAGATCAAAAGAATCCTACTTGTTGAAGACATCAAAGTGATGATTCATCTTGACAACCATAATGCTTTGATGATAGAAATCTGTCGCATCTCTCTTGATCATTGGTAAGGGTTCTTCTTCTAAACCAGAGACTCTTTACAGTAGCTTTTAGAAAAACGGAATATTTTGTTTATCTCAATCACCTTCAATCTACAGATTTTTCCGTTCTCTTTCCTTTTGAAAATGCATCCAAAATGCACGTTCTTGATGCTGGGTGCGTAGTAATGACTCCCATAACTTTCTGTCATTTCTTTCATGGTTCCGCGCAGCCATCCATTTGCCACCAATGCTGCCCAAGGTCTTTGTATCAAAGTTCCTTTCCTTTCTGTAAAATTGAAATTTGGAGCACCCCTGCTTATCCCCAAGCCAAGACAGAACATGAACTTTGGTCTGAAATCCTCCTTTGGGGTGATAAGACGTACCTTACAGTGTGCTCTAAGAACTGGTGACTTTGAGAGGGAGCTGCAGGTAATGTTCATGATTTTCATCGATCTGCTCCTGATCCCCACCCCCACAACCTTTCTTGAGCGAGAGATAATTACAGCGCTGAAAGATACTTCAGCCACTCCTTCGATAGCTCAGTTGGTAGAGCGGAGGACTGTAGCATAAAGTCAGACATCCTTAGGTCGCTGGTTCAAATCCGGCTCGAAGGATTTTTTGCTTCGATTTCCATATATTTCACTTTTATTCAAACAATACCTTCCATTGATTATGATCGAGACTTTGCAGTCCCTGGGTTTCAGGGATTCCTTGCATCCATCAAACAGCTCGAGGGCAAAAGTGGGGATGTAGCTCAGTGGTAGAGCGCATGCTTCGCATGTATGAGGTCCCGGGTTCAATCCCCGGCATCTCCAGGAGCCTCTGTTCCTTATCTTGGCTTTTTTCCAGAAGGCTAGCCTGCCATCATGCAGAAAGAAGAAGTTTGTCATGCAGTTGGGGTGAGAGCCCCACTTAAATAGTCAGACATTTGCTTTGGAAAAATCTTTGAACTAGGCATAGTTTGCGCATTTCAAGAAAATCGGAGAATTTTGCATTCCAAAAGAAGGAAATAAATGCCCTCTCTGAGGATCGAACTCAGGACCTTCAGATTATGAGACTGACGCGCTGCCTACTGCGCTAAGAAGACTGTATATAGGCATCTGTACATAAGACCATGAAGATCATCCAGGTACAAGGCTGAAGGATTTTCCTGACTGACATTGTATACTGCAGAGTCGAATGGGGTGATGTGGCCGTCGGTTCAATGCAGGGTTTCCAATCATACAGTCAAACCTTGCAGAAGTGGGGATGTAGCTCAGTGGTAGAGCGCATGCTTTGCATGTATGAGGCCCCGGGTTCAATCCCCGGCATCTCCAGACTTTTGCCATGCTTACCTTGGATTTTGGGCCGAAAGCTAGGCTGGCATCATGATGAAGGAAGAGATATGTCCTCCAACCGGGATGAGGACCCCGCTTAATCTGTCAGACGTTTGCCTTGAAAAATCCCATGAAATGGGGCTATCTCATTTTTGATGATTATAGATCAAAAGAATCCTACTTGTTGAAGACATCAAAGTGATGATTCATCTTGACAACCATAATGCTTTGATGATAGAAATCTGTCGCATCTCTCTTGATCATTGGTAAGGGTTCTTCTTCTAAACCAGAGACTCTTTACAGTAGCTTTTAGAAAAACGGAATATTTTGTTTATCTCAATCACCTTCAATCTACAGATTTTTCCGTTCTCTTTCCTTTTGAAAATGCATCCAAAATGCACGTTCTTGATGCTGGGTGCGTAGTAATGACTCCCATAACTTTCTGTCATTTCTTTCATGGTTCCGCGCAGCCATCCATTTGCCACCAATGCTGCCCAAGGTCTTTGTATCAAAGTTCCTTTCCTTTCTGTAAAATTGAAATTTGGAGCACCCCTGCTTATCCCCAAGCCAAGACAGAACATGAACTTTGGTCTGAAATCCTCCTTTGGGGTGATAAGACGTACCTTACAGTGTGCTCTAAGAACTGGTGACTTTGAGAGGGAGCTGCAGGTAATGTTCATGATTTTCATCGATCTGCTCCTGATCCCCACCCCCACAACCTTTCTTGAGCGAGAGATAATTACAGCGCTGAAAGATACTTCAGCCACTCCTTCGATAGCTCAGTTGGTAGAGCGGAGGACTGTAGCATAAAGTCAGACATCCTTAGGTCGCTGGTTCAAATCCGGCTCGAAGGATTTTTTGCTTCGATTTCCATATCTTTCACTTTTATTCAAACAATACCTTCCATTGATTATGATCGAGACTTTGCAGTCCCTGGGTTTCAGGGATTCCTTGCATCCATCAAACAGCTCGAGTGCAAAAGTGGGGATGTAGCTCAGTGGTAGAGCGCATGCTTCGCATGTATGAGGTCCCGGGTTCAATCCCCGGCATCTCCAGGAGCCTCTGTTCCTTATCTTGGCTTTTTTCCAGAAGGCTAGCCTGCCATCATGCAGAAAGAAGAAGTTTGTCATGCAGTTGGGGTGAGAGCCCCACTTAAATAGTCAGACATTTGCTTTGGAAAAATCTTTGAACTAGGCATAGTTTGCGCATTTCAAGAAAATCGGAGAATTTTGCATTCCAAAAGAAGGAAATAAATGCCCTCTCTGAGGATCGAACTCAGGACCTTCAGATTATGAGACTGACGCGCTGCCTACTGCGCTAAGAAGGCTGTATATAGGCATCTGTACATAAGACCATGAAGATCATCCAGGTACAAGGCTGAAGGATTTTCCTGACTGACATTGTATACTGCAGAGTCGAATGGGGTGATGTGGCCGTCGGTTCAATGCAGGGTTTCCAATCATACAGTCAAACGTTGCAGAAGTGGGGATGTAGCTCAGTGGTAGAGCGCATGCTTTGCATGTATGAGGCCCCGGGTTCAATCCCCGGCATCTCCAGACTTTTGCCATGCTTACCTTGGATTTTGGGCCGAAAGCTAGGCTGGCATCATGATGAAGGAAGAGATATGTCCTCCAACCGGGATGAGGACCCCGCTTAATCTGTCAGACGTTTGCCTTGAAAAATCCCATGAAATGGGGCTATCTCATTTTTTATGATTATAGATCAAAAGAATCCTACTTGTTGAAGACATCAAAGTGATGATTCATCTTGACAACCATAATGCTTTGATGATAGAAATCTGTCGCATCTCTCTTGATCATTGGTAAGGGTTCTTCTTCTAAACCAGAGACTCTTTACAGTAGCTTTTAGAAAAACGGAATATTTTGTTTATCTCAATCACCTTCAATCTACAGATTTTTCCGTTCTCTTTCCTTTTGAAAATGCATCCAAAATGCACGTTCTTGATGCTGGGTGCGTAGTAATGACTCCCATAACTTTCTGTCATTTCTTTCATGGTTCCGCGCAGCCATCCATTTGCCACCAATGCTGCCCAAGGTCTTTGTATCAAAGTTCCTTTCCTTTCTGTAAAATTGAAATTTGGAGCACCCCTGCTTATCCCCAAGCCAAGACAGAACATGAACTTTGGTCTGAAATCCTCCTTTGGGGTGATAAGACGTACCTTACAGTGTGCTCTAAGAACTGGTGACTTTGAGAGGGAGCTGCAGGTAATGTTCATGATTTTCATCGATCTGCTCCTGATCCCCACCCCCACAACCTTTCTTGAGCGAGAGATAATTACAGCGCTGAAAGATACTTCAGCCACTCCTTCGATAGCTCAGTTGGTAGAGCGGAGGACTGTAGCATAAAGTCAGACATCCTTAGGTCGCTGGTTCAAATCCGGCTCGAAGGATTTTTTGCTTCGATTTCCATATCTTTCACTTTTATTCAAACAATACCTTCCATTGATTATGATCGAGACTTTGCAGTCCCTGGGTTTCAGGGATTCCTTGCATCCATCAAACAGCTCGAGTGCAAAAGTGGGGATGTAGCTCAGTGGTAGAGCGCATGCTTCGCATGTATGAGGTCCCGGGTTCAATCCCCGGCATCTCCAGGAGCCTCTGTTCCTTATCTTGGCTTTTTTCCAGAAGGCTAGCCTGCCATCATGCAGAAAGAAGAAGTTTGTCATGCAGTTGGGGTGAGAGCCCCACTTAAATAGTCAGACATTTGCTTTGGAAAAATCTTTGAACTAGGCATAGTTTGCGCATTTCAAGAAAATCGGAGAATTTTGCATTCCAAAAGAAGGAAATAAATGCCCTCTCTGAGGATCGAACTCAGGACCTTCAGATTATGAGACTGACGCGCTGCCTACTGCGCTAAGAAGGCTGTATATAGGCATCTGTACATAAGACCATGAAGATCATCCAGGTACAAGGCTGAAGGATTTTCCTGACTGACATTGTATACTGCAGAGTCGAATGGGGTGATGTGGCCGTCGGTTCAATGCAGGGTTTCCAATCATACAGTCAAACCTTGCAGAAGTGGGGATGTAGCTCAGTGGTAGAGCGCATGCTTTGCATGTATGAGGCCCCGGGTTCAATCCCCGGCATCTCCAGACTTTTGCCATGCTTACCTTGGATTTTGGGCCGAAAGCTAGGCTGGCATCATGATGAAGGAAGAGATATGTCCTCCAACCGGGATGAGGACCCCGCTTAATCTGTCAGACGTTTGCCTTGAAAAATCCCATGAAATGGGGCTATCTCATTTTTGATGATTATAGATCAAAAGAATCCTACTTGTTGAAGACATCAAAGTGATGATTCATCTTGACAACCATAATGCTTTGATGATAGAAATCTGTCGCATCTCTCTTGATCATTGGTAAGGGTTCTTCTTCTAAACCAGAGACTCTTTACAGTAGCTTTTAGAAAAACGGAATATTTTGTTTATCTCAATCACCTTCAATCTACAGATTTTTCCGTTCTCTTTCCTTTTGAAAATGCATCCAAAATGCACGTTCTTGATGCTGGGTGCGTAGTAATGACTCCCATAACTTTCTGTCATTTCTTTCATGGTTCCGCGCAGCCATCCATTTGCCACCAATGCTGCCCAAGGTCTTTGTATCAAAGTTCCTTTCCTTTCTGTAAAATTGAAATTTGGAGCACCCCTGCTTATCCCCAAGCCAAGACAGAACATGAACTTTGGTCTGAAATCCTCCTTTGGGGTGATAAGACGTACCTTACAGTGTGCTCTAAGAACTGGTGACTTTGAGAGGGAGCTGCAGGTAATGTTCATGATTTTCATCGATCTGCTCCTGATCCCCACCCCCACAACCTTTCTTGAGCGAGAGATAATTACAGCGCTGAAAGATACTTCAGCCACTCCTTCGATAGCTCAGTTGGTAGAGCGGAGGACTGTAGCATAAAGTCAGACATCCTTAGGTCGCTGGTTCAAATCCGGCTCGAAGGATTTTTTGCTTCGATTTCCATATCTTTCACTTTTATTCAAACAATACCTTCCATTGATTATGATCGAGACTTTGCAGTCCCTGGGTTTCAGGGATTCCTTGCATCCATCAAACAGCTCGAGGGCAAAAGTGGGGATGTAGCTCAGTGGTAGAGCGCATGCTTCGCATGTATGAGGTCCCGGGTTCAATCCCCGGCATCTCCAGGAGCCTCTGTTCCTTATCTTGGCTTTTTTCCAGAAGGCTAGCCTGCCATCATGCAGAAAGAAGAAGTTTGTCATGCAGTTGGGGTGAGAGCCCCACTTAAATAGTCAGACATTTGCTTTGGAAAAATCTTTGAACTAGGCATAGTTTGCGCATTTCAAGAAAATCGGAGAATTTTGCATTCCAAAAGAAGGAAATAAATGCCCTCTCTGAGGATCGAACTCAGGACCTTCAGATTATGAGACTGACGCGCTGCCTACTGCGCTAAGAAGACTGTATATAGGCATCTGTACATAAGACCATGAAGATCATCCAGGTACAAGGCTGAAGGATTTTCCTGACTGACATTGTATACTGCAGAGTCGAATGGGGTGATGTGGCCGTCGGTTCAATGCAGGGTTTCCAATCATACAGTCAAACCTTGCAGAAGTGGGGATGTAGCTCAGTGGTAGAGCGCATGCTTTGCATGTATGAGGCCCCGGGTTCAATCCCCGGCATCTCCAGACTTTTGCCATGCTTACCTTGGATTTTGGGCCGAAAGCTAGGCTGGCATCATGATGAAGGAAGAGATATGTCCTCCAACCGGGATGAGGACCCCGCTTAATCTGTCAGACGTTTGCCTTGAAAAATCCCATGAAATGGGGCTATCTCATTTTTGATGATTATAGATCAAAAGAATCCTACTTGTTGAAGACATCAAAGTGATGATTCATCTTGACAACCATAATGCTTTGATGATAGAAATCTGTCGCATCTCTCTTGATCATTGGTAAGGGTTCTTCTTCTAAACCAGAGACTCTTTACAGTAGCTTTTAGAAAAACGGAATATTTTGTTTATCTCAATCACCTTCAATCTACAGATTTTTCCGTTCTCTTTCCTTTTGAAAATGCATCCAAAATGCACGTTCTTGATGCTGGGTGCGTAGTAATGACTCCCATAACTTTCTGTCATTTCTTTCATGGTTCCGCGCAGCCATCCATTTGCCACCAATGCTGCCCAAGGTCTTTGTATCAAAGTTCCTTTCCTTTCTGTAAAATTGAAATTTGGAGCACCCCTGCTTATCCCCAAGCCAAGACAGAACATGAACTTTGGTCTGAAATCCTCCTTTGGGGTGATAAGACGTACCTTACAGTGTGCTCTAAGAACTGGTGACTTTGAGAGGGAGCTGCAGGTAATGTTCATGATTTTCATCGATCTGCTCCTGATCCCCACCCCCACAACCTTTCTTGAGCGAGAGATAATTACAGCGCTGAAAGATACTTCAGCCACTCCTTCGATAGCTCAGTTGGTAGAGCGGAGGACTGTAGCATAAAGTCAGACATCCTTAGGTCGCTGGTTCAAATCCGGCTCGAAGGATTTTTTGCTTCGATTTCCATATCTTTCACTTTTATTCAAACAATACCTTCCATTGATTATGATCGAGACTTTGCAGTCCCTGGGTTTCAGGGATTCCTTGCATCCATCAAACAGCTCGAGGGCAAAAGTGGGGATGTAGCTCAGTGGTAGAGCGCATGCTTCGCATGTATGAGGTCCCGGGTTCAATCCCCGGCATCTCCAGGAGCCTCTGTTCCTTATCTTGGCTTTTTTCCAGAAGGCTAGCCTGCCATCATGCAGAAAGAAGAAGTTTGTCATGCAGTTGGGGTGAGAGCCCCACTTAAATAGTCAGACATTTGCTTTGGAAAAATCTTTGAACTAGGCATAGTTTGCGCATTTCAAGAAAATCGGAGAATTTTGCATTCCAAAAGAAGGAAATAAATGCCCTCTCTGAGGATCGAACTCAGGACCTTCAGATTATGAGACTGACGCGCTGCCTACTGCGCTAAGAAGACTGTATATAGGCATCTGTACATAAGACCATGAAGATCATCCAGGTACAAGGCTGAAGGATTTTCCTGACTGACATTGTATACTGCAGAGTCGAATGGGGTGATGTGGCCGTCGGTTCAATGCAGGGTTTCCAATCATACAGTCAAACCTTGCAGAAGTGGGGATGTAGCTCAGTGGTAGAGCGCATGCTTTGCATGTATGAGGCCCCGGGTTCAATCCCCGGCATCTCCAGACTTTTGCCATGCTTACCTTGGATTTTGGGCCGAAAGCTAGGCTGGCATCATGATGAAGGAAGAGATATGTCCTCCAACCGGGATGAGGACCCCGCTTAATCTGTCAGACGTTTGCCTTGAAAAATCCCATGAAATGGGGCTATCTCATTTTTGATGATTATAGATCAAAAGAATCCTACTTGTTGAAGACATCAAAGTGATGATTCATCTTGACAACCATAATGCTTTGATGATAGAAATCTGTCGCATCTCTCTTGATCATTGGTAAGGGTTCTTCTTCTAAACCAGAGACTCTTTACAGTAGCTTTTAGAAAAACGGAATATTTTGTTTATCTCAATCACCTTCAATCTACAGATTTTTCCGTTCTCTTTCCTTTTGAAAATGCATCCAAAATGCACGTTCTTGATGCTGGGTGCGTAGTAATGACTCCCATAACTTTCTGTCATTTCTTTCATGGTTCCGCGCAGCCATCCATTTGCCACCAATGCTGCCCAAGGTCTTTGTATCAAAGTTCCTTTCCTTTCTGTAAAATTGAAATTTGGAGCACCCCTGCTTATCCCCAAGCCAAGACAGAACATGAACTTTGGTCTGAAATCCTCCTTTGGGGTGATAAGACGTACCTTACAGTGTGCTCTAAGAACTGGTGACTTTGAGAGGGAGCTGCAGGTAATGTTCATGATTTTCATCGATCTGCTCCTGATCCCCACCCCCACAACCTTTCTTGAGCGAGAGATAATTACAGCGCTGAAAGATACTTCAGCCACTCCTTCGATAGCTCAGTTGGTAGAGCGGAGGACTGTAGCATAAAGTCAGACATCCTTAGGTCGCTGGTTCAAATCCGGCTCGAAGGATTTTTTGCTTCGATTTCCATATCTTTCACTTTTATTCAAACAATACCTTCCATTGATTATGATCGAGACTTTGCAGTCCCTGGGTTTCAGGGATTCCTTGCATCCATCAAACAGCTCGAGTGCAAAAGTGGGGATGTAGCTCAGTGGTAGAGCGCATGCTTCGCATGTATGAGGTCCCGGGTTCAATCCCCGGCATCTCCAGGAGCCTCTGTTCCTTATCTTGGCTTTTTTCCAGAAGGCTAGCCTGCCATCATGCAGAAAGAAGAAGTTTGTCATGCAGTTGGGGTGAGAGCCCCACTTAAATAGTCAGACATTTGCTTTGGAAAAATCTTTGAACTAGGCATAGTTTGCGCATTTCAAGAAAATCGGAGAATTTTGCATTCCAAAAGAAGGAAATAAATGCCCTCTCTGAGGATCGAACTCAGGACCTTCAGATTATGAGACTGACGCGCTGCCTACTGCGCTAAGAAGGCTGTATATAGGCATCTGTACATAAGACCATGAAGATCATCCAGGTACAAGGCTGAAGGATTTTCCTGACTGACATTGTATACTGCAGAGTCGAATGGGGTGATGTGGCCGTCGGTTCAATGCAGGGTTTCCAATCATACAGTCAAACGTTGCAGAAGTGGGGATGTAGCTCAGTGGTAGAGCGCATGCTTTGCATGTATGAGGCCCCGGGTTCAATCCCCGGCATCTCCAGACTTTTGCCATGCTTACCTTGGATTTTGGGCCGAAAGCTAGGCTGGCATCATGATGAAGGAAGAGATATGTCCTCCAACCGGGATGAGGACCCCGCTTAATCTGTCAGACGTTTGCCTTGAAAAATCCCATGAAATGGGGCTATCTCATTTTTTATGATTATAGATCAAAAGAATCCTACTTGTTGAAGACATCAAAGTGATGATTCATCTTGACAACCATAATGCTTTGATGATAGAAATCTGTCGCATCTCTCTTGATCATTGGTAAGGGTTCTTCTTCTAAACCAGAGACTCTTTACAGTAGCTTTTAGAAAAACGGAATATTTTGTTTATCTCAATCACCTTCAATCTACAGATTTTTCCGTTCTCTTTCCTTTTGAAAATGCATCCAAAATGCACGTTCTTGATGCTGGGTGCGTAGTAATGACTCCCATAACTTTCTGTCATTTCTTTCATGGTTCCGCGCAGCCATCCATTTGCCACCAATGCTGCCCAAGGTCTTTGTATCAAAGTTCCTTTCCTTTCTGTAAAATTGAAATTTGGAGCACCCCTGCTTATCCCCAAGCCAAGACAGAACATGAACTTTGGTCTGAAATCCTCCTTTGGGGTGATAAGACGTACCTTACAGTGTGCTCTAAGAACTGGTGACTTTGAGAGGGAGCTGCAGGTAATGTTCATGATTTTCATCGATCTGCTCCTGATCCCCACCCCCACAACCTTTCTTGAGCGAGAGATAATTACAGCGCTGAAAGATACTTCAGCCACTCCTTCGATAGCTCAGTTGGTAGAGCGGAGGACTGTAGCATAAAGTCAGACATCCTTAGGTCGCTGGTTCAAATCCGGCTCGAAGGATTTTTTGCTTCGATTTCCATATCTTTCACTTTTATTCAAACAATACCTTCCATTGATTATGATCGAGACTTTGCAGTCCCTGGGTTTCAGGGATTCCTTGCATCCATCAAACAGCTCGAGTGCAAAAGTGGGGATGTAGCTCAGTGGTAGAGCGCATGCTTCGCATGTATGAGGTCCCGGGTTCAATCCCCGGCATCTCCAGGAGCCTCTGTTCCTTATCTTGGCTTTTTTCCAGAAGGCTAGCCTGCCATCATGCAGAAAGAAGAAGTTTGTCATGCAGTTGGGGTGAGAGCCCCACTTAAATAGTCAGACATTTGCTTTGGAAAAATCTTTGAACTAGGCATAGTTTGCGCATTTCAAGAAAATCGGAGAATTTTGCATTCCAAAAGAAGGAAATAAATGCCCTCTCTGAGGATCGAACTCAGGACCTTCAGATTATGAGACTGACGCGCTGCCTACTGCGCTAAGAAGGCTGTATATAGGCATCTGTACATAAGACCATGAAGATCATCCAGGTACAAGGCTGAAGGATTTTCCTGACTGACATTGTATACTGCAGAGTCGAATGGGGTGATGTGGCCGTCGGTTCAATGCAGGGTTTCCAATCATACAGTCAAACCTTGCAGAAGTGGGGATGTAGCTCAGTGGTAGAGCGCATGCTTTGCATGTATGAGGCCCCGGGTTCAATCCCCGGCATCTCCAGACTTTTGCCATGCTTACCTTGGATTTTGGGCCGAAAGCTAGGCTGGCATCATGATGAAGGAAGAGATATGTCCTCCAACCGGGATGAGGACCCCGCTTAATCTGTCAGACGTTTGCCTTGAAAAATCCCATGAAATGGGGCTATCTCATTTTTGATGATTATAGATCAAAAGAATCCTACTTGTTGAAGACATCAAAGTGATGATTCATCTTGACAACCATAATGCTTTGATGATAGAAATCTGTTGCATCTCTCTTGATCATTGGTAAGGGTTCTTCTTCTAAACCAGAGACTCTTTACAGTAGCTTTTAGAAAAACGGAATATTTTGTTTATCTCAATCACCTTCAATCTACAGATTTTTCCGTTCTCTTTCCTTTTGAAAATGCATCCAAAATGCACGTTCTTGATGCTGGGTGCGTAGTAATGACTCCCATAACTTTCTGTCATTTCTTTCATGGTTCCGCGCAGCCATCCATTTGCCACCAATGCTGCCCAAGGTCTTTGTATCAAAGTTCCTTTCCTTTCTGTAAAATTGAAATTTGGAGCACCCCTGCTTATCCCCAAGCCAAGACAGAACATGAACTTTGGTCTGAAATCCTCCTTTGGGGTGATAAGACGTACCTTACAGTGTGCTCTAAGAACTGGTGACTTTGAGAGGGAGCTGCAGGTAATGTTCATGATTTTCATCGATCTGCTCCTGATCCCCACCCCCACAACCTTTCTTGAGCGAGAGATAATTACAGCGCTGAAAGATACTTCAGCCACTCCTTCGATAGCTCAGTTGGTAGAGCGGAGGACTGTAGCATAAAGTCAGACATCCTTAGGTCGCTGGTTCAAATCCGGCTCGAAGGATTTTTTGCTTCGATTTCCATATCTTTCACTTTTATTCAAACAATACCTTCCATTGATTATGATCGAGACTTTGCAGTCCCTGGGTTTCAGGGATTCCTTGCATCCATCAAACAGCTCGAGTGCAAAAGTGGGGATGTAGCTCAGTGGTAGAGCGCATGCTTCGCATGTATGAGGTCCCGGGTTCAATCCCCGGCATCTCCAGGAGCCTCTGTTCCTTATCTTGGCTTTTTTCCAGAAGGCTAGCCTGCCATCATGCAGAAAGAAGAAGTTTGTCATGCAGTTGGGGTGAGAGCCCCACTTAAATAGTCAGACATTTGCTTTGGAAAAATCTTTGAACTAGGTATAGTTTGCGCATTTCAAGAAAATCGGAGAATTTTGCATTCCAAAAGAAGGAAATAAATGCCCTCTCTGAGGATCGAACTCAGGACCTTCAGATTATGAGACTGACGCGCTGCCTACTGCGCTAAGAAGGCTGTATATAGGCATCTGTACATAAGACCATGAAGATCATCCAGGTACAAGGCTGAAGGATTTTCCTGACTGACATTGTATACTGCAGAGTCGAATGGGGTGATGTGGCCGTCGGTTCAATGCAGGGTTTCCAATCATACAGTCAAACCTTGCAGAAGTGGGGATGTAGCTCAGTGGTAGAGCGCATGCTTTGCATGTATGAGGCCCCGGGTTCAATCCCCGGCATCTCCAGACTTTTGCCATGCTTACCTTGGATTTTGGGCCGAAAGCTAGGCTGGCATCATGATGAAGGAAGAGATATGTCCTCCAACCGGGATGAGGACCCCGCTTAATCTGTCAGACGTTTGCCTTGAAAAATCCCATGAAATGGGGCTATCTCATTTTTGATGATTATAGATCAAAAGAATCCTACTTGTTGAAGACATCAAAGTGATGATTCATCTTGACAACCATAATGCTTTGATGATAGAAATCTGTCGCATCTCTCTTGATCATTGGTAAGGGTTCTTCTTCTAAACCAGAGACTCTTTACAGTAGCTTTTAGAAAAACGGAATATTTTGTTTATCTCAATCACCTTCAATCTACAGATTTTTCCGTTCTCTTTCCTTTTGAAAATGCATCCAAAATGCACGTTCTTGATGCTGGGTGCGTAGTAATGACTCCCATAACTTTCTGTCATTTCTTTCATGGTTCCGCGCAGCCATCCATTTGCCACCAATGCTGCCCAAGGTCTTTGTATCAAAGTTCCTTTCCTTTCTGTAAAATTGAAATTTGGAGCACCCCTGCTTATCCCCAAGCCAAGACAGAACATGAACTTTGGTCTGAAATCCTCCTTTGGGGTGATAAGACGTACCTTACAGTGTGCTCTAAGAACTGGTGACTTTGAGAGGGAGCTGCAGGTAATGTTCATGATTTTCATCGATCTGCTCCTGATCCCCACCCCCACAACCTTTCTTGAGCGAGAGATAATTACAGCGCTGAAAGATACTTCAGCCACTCCTTCGATAGCTCAGTTGGTAGAGCGGAGGACTGTAGCATAAAGTCAGACATCCTTAGGTCGCTGGTTCAAATCCGGCTCGAAGGATTTTTTGCTTCGATTTCCATATATTTCACTTTTATTCAAACAATACCTTCCATTGATTATGATCGAGACTTTGCAGTCCCTGGGTTTCAGGGATTCCTTGCATCCATCAAACAGCTCGAGGGCAAAAGTGGGGATGTAGCTCAGTGGTAGAGCGCATGCTTCGCATGTATGAGGTCCCGGGTTCAATCCCCGGCATCTCCAGGAGCCTCTGTTCCTTATCTTGGCTTTTTTCCAGAAGGCTAGCCTGCCATCATGCAGAAAGAAGAAGTTTGTCATGCAGTTGGGGTGAGAGCCCCACTTAAATAGTCAGACATTTGCTTTGGAAAAATCTTTGAACTAGGCATAGTTTGCGCATTTCAAGAAAATCGGAGAATTTTGCATTCCAAAAGAAGGAAATAAATGCCCTCTCTGAGGATCGAACTCAGGACCTTCAGATTATGAGACTGACGCGCTGCCTACTGCGCTAAGAAGACTGTATATAGGCATCTGTACATAAGACCATGAAGATCATCCAGGTACAAGGCTGAAGGATTTTCCTGACTGACATTGTATACTGCAGAGTCGAATGGGGTGATGTGGCCGTCGGTTCAATGCAGGGTTTCCAATCATACAGTCAAACCTTGCAGAAGTGGGGATGTAGCTCAGTGGTAGAGCGCATGCTTTGCATGTATGAGGCCCCGGGTTCAATCCCCGGCATCTCCAGACTTTTGCCATGCTTACCTTGGATTTTGGGCCGAAAGCTAGGCTGGCATCATGATGAAGGAAGAGATATGTCCTCCAACCGGGATGAGGACCCCGCTTAATCTGTCAGACGTTTGCCTTGAAAAATCCCATGAAATGGGGCTATCTCATTTTTGATGATTATAGATCAAAAGAATCCTACTTGTTGAAGACATCAAAGTGATGATTCATCTTGACAACCATAATGCTTTGATGATAGAAATCTGTTGCATCTCTCTTGATCATTGGTAAGGGTTCTTCTTCTAAACCAGAGACTCTTTACAGTAGCTTTTAGAAAAACGGAATATTTTGTTTATCTCAATCACCTTCAATCTACAGATTTTTCCGTTCTCTTTCCTTTTGAAAATGCATCCAAAATGCACGTTCTTGATGCTGGGTGCGTAGTAATGACTCCCATAACTTTCTGTCATTTCTTTCATGGTTCCGCGCAGCCATCCATTTGCCACCAATGCTGCCCAAGGTCTTTGTATCAAAGTTCCTTTCCTTTCTGTAAAATTGAAATTTGGAGCACCCCTGCTTATCCCCAAGCCAAGACAGAACATGAACTTTGGTCTGAAATCCTCCTTTGGGGTGATAAGACGTACCTTACAGTGTGCTCTAAGAACTGGTGACTTTGAGAGGGAGCTGCAGGTAATGTTCATGATTTTCATCGATCTGCTCCTGATCCCCACCCCCACAACCTTTCTTGAGCGAGAGATAATTACAGCGCTGAAAGATACTTCAGCCACTCCTTCGATAGCTCAGTTGGTAGAGCGGAGGACTGTAGCATAAAGTCAGACATCCTTAGGTCGCTGGTTCAAATCCGGCTCGAAGGATTTTTTGCTTCGATTTCCATATCTTTCACTTTTATTCAAACAATACCTTCCATTGATTATGATCGAGACTTTGCAGTCCCTGGGTTTCAGGGATTCCTTGCATCCATCAAACAGCTCGAGTGCAAAAGTGGGGATGTAGCTCAGTGGTAGAGCGCATGCTTCGCATGTATGAGGTCCCGGGTTCAATCCCCGGCATCTCCAGGAGCCTCTGTTCCTTATCTTGGCTTTTTTCCAGAAGGCTAGCCTGCCATCATGCAGAAAGAAGAAGTTTGTCATGCAGTTGGGGTGAGAGCCCCACTTAAATAGTCAGACATTTGCTTTGGAAAAATCTTTGAACTAGGCATAGTTTGCGCATTTCAAGAAAATCGGAGAATTTTGCATTCCAAAAGAAGGAAATAAATGCCCTCTCTGAGGATCGAACTCAGGACCTTCAGATTATGAGACTGACGCGCTGCCTACTGCGCTAAGAAGGCTGTATATAGGCATCTGTACATAAGACCATGAAGATCATCCAGGTACAAGGCTGAAGGATTTTCCTGACTGACATTGTATACTGCAGAGTCGAATGGGGTGATGTGGCCGTCGGTTCAATGCAGGGTTTCCAATCATACAGTCAAACCTTGCAGAAGTGGGGATGTAGCTCAGTGGTAGAGCGCATGCTTTGCATGTATGAGGCCCCGGGTTCAATCCCCGGCATCTCCAGACTTTTGCCATGCTTACCTTGGATTTTGGGCCGAAAGCTAGGCTGGCATCATGATGAAGGAAGAGATATGTCCTCCAACCGGGATGAGGACCCCGCTTAATCTGTCAGACGTTTGCCTTGAAAAATCCCATGAAATGGGGCTATCTCATTTTTTATGATTATAGATCAAAAGAATCCTACTTGTTGAAGACATCAAAGTGATGATTCATCTTGACAACCATAATGCTTTGATGATAGAAATCTGTCGCATCTCTCTTGATCATTGGTAAGGGTTCTTCTTCTAAACCAGAGACTCTTTACAGTAGCTTTTAGAAAAACGGAATATTTTGTTTATCTCAATCACCTTCAATCTACAGATTTTTCCGTTCTCTTTCCTTTTGAAAATGCATCCAAAATGCACGTTCTTGATGCTGGGTGCGTAGTAATGACTCCCATAACTTTCTGTCATTTCTTTCATGGTTCCGCGCAGCCATCCATTTGCCACCAATGCTGCCCAAGGTCTTTGTATCAAAGTTCCTTTCCTTTCTGTAAAATTGAAATTTGGAGCACCCCTGCTTATCCCCAAGCCAAGACAGAACATGAACTTTGGTCTGAAATCCTCCTTTGGGGTGATAAGACGTACCTTACAGTGTGCTCTAAGAACTGGTGACTTTGAGAGGGAGCTGCAGGTAATGTTCATGATTTTCATCGATCTGCTCCTGATCCCCACCCCCACAACCTTTCTTGAGCGAGAGATAATTACAGCGCTGAAAGATACTTCAGCCACTCCTTCGATAGCTCAGTTGGTAGAGCGGAGGACTGTAGCATAAAGTCAGACATCCTTAGGTCGCTGGTTCAAATCCGGCTCGAAGGATTTTTTGCTTCGATTTCCATATCTTTCACTTTTATTCAAACAATACCTTCCATTGATTATGATCGAGACTTTGCAGTCCCTGGGTTTCAGGGATTCCTTGCATCCATCAAACAGCTCGAGTGCAAAAGTGGGGATGTAGCTCAGTGGTAGAGCGCATGCTTCGCATGTATGAGGTCCCGGGTTCAATCCCCGGCATCTCCAGGAGCCTCTGTTCCTTATCTTGGCTTTTTTCCAGAAGGCTAGCCTGCCATCATGCAGAAAGAAGAAGTTTGTCATGCAGTTGGGGTGAGAGCCCCACTTAAATAGTCAGACATTTGCTTTGGAAAAATCTTTGAACTAGGCATAGTTTGCGCATTTCAAGAAAATCGGAGAATTTTGCATTCCAAAAGAAGGAAATAAATGCCCTCTCTGAGGATCGAACTCAGGACCTTCAGATTATGAGACTGACGCGCTGCCTACTGCGCTAAGAAGGCTGTATATAGGCATCTGTACATAAGACCATGAAGATCATCCAGGTACAAGGCTGAAGGATTTTCCTGACTGACATTGTATACTGCAGAGTCGAATGGGGTGATGTGGCCGTCGGTTCAATGCAGGGTTTCCAATCATACAGTCAAACCTTGCAGAAGTGGGGATGTAGCTCAGTGGTAGAGCGCATGCTTTGCATGTATGAGGCCCCGGGTTCAATCCCCGGCATCTCCAGACTTTTGCCATGCTTACCTTGGATTTTGGGCCGAAAGCTAGGCTGGCATCATGATGAAGGAAGAGATATGTCCTCCAACCGGGATGAGGACCCCGCTTAATCTGTCAGACGTTTGCCTTGAAAAATCCCATGAAATGGGGCTATCTCATTTTTGATGATTATAGATCAAAAGAATCCTACTTGTTGAAGACATCAAAGTGATGATTCATCTTGACAACCATAATGCTTTGATGATAGAAATCTGTCGCATCTCTCTTGATCATTGGTAAGGGTTCTTCTTCTAAACCAGAGACTCTTTACAGTAGCTTTTAGAAAAACGGAATATTTTGTTTATCTCAATCACCTTCAATCTACAGATTTTTCCGTTCTCTTTCCTTTTGAAAATGCATCCAAAATGCACGTTCTTGATGCTGGGTGCGTAGTAATGACTCCCATAACTTTCTGTCATTTCTTTCATGGTTCCGCGCAGCCATCCATTTGCCACCAATGCTGCCCAAGGTCTTTGTATCAAAGTTCCTTTCCTTTCTGTAAAATTGAAATTTGGAGCACCCCTGCTTATCCCCAAGCCAAGACAGAACATGAACTTTGGTCTGAAATCCTCCTTTGGGGTGATAAGACGTACCTTACAGTGTGCTCTAAGAACTGGTGACTTTGAGAGGGAGCTGCAGGTAATGTTCATGATTTTCATCGATCTGCTCCTGATCCCCACCCCCACAACCTTTCTTGAGCGAGAGATAATTACAGCGCTGAAAGATACTTCAGCCACTCCTTCGATAGCTCAGTTGGTAGAGCGGAGGACTGTAGCATAAAGTCAGACATCCTTAGGTCGCTGGTTCAAATCCGGCTCGAAGGATTTTTTGCTTCGATTTCCATATCTTTCACTTTTATTCAAACAATACCTTCCATTGATTATGATCGAGACTTTGCAGTCCCTGGGTTTCAGGGATTCCTTGCATCCATCAAACAGCTCGAGTGCAAAAGTGGGGATGTAGCTCAGTGGTAGAGCGCATGCTTCGCATGTATGAGGTCCCGGGTTCAATCCCCGGCATCTCCAGGAGCCTCTGTTCCTTATCTTGGCTTTTTTCCAGAAGGCTAGCCTGCCATCATGCAGAAAGAAGAAGTTTGTCATGCAGTTGGGGTGAGAGCCCCACTTAAATAGTCAGACATTTGCTTTGGAAAAATCTTTGAACTAGGCATAGTTTGCGCATTTCAAGAAAATCGGAGAATTTTGCATTCCAAAAGAAGGAAATAAATGCCCTCTCTGAGGATCGAACTCAGGACCTTCAGATTATGAGACTGACGCGCTGCCTACTGCGCTAAGAAGGCTGTATATAGGCATCTGTACATAAGACCATGAAGATCATCCAGGTACAAGGCTGAAGGATTTTCCTGACTGACATTGTATACTGCAGAGTCGAATGGGGTGATGTGGCCGTCGGTTCAATGCAGGGTTTCCAATCATACAGTCAAACGTTGCAGAAGTGGGGATGTAGCTCAGTGGTAGAGCGCATGCTTTGCATGTATGAGGCCCCGGGTTCAATCCCCGGCATCTCCAGACTTTTGCCATGCTTACCTTGGATTTTGGGCCGAAAGCTAGGCTGGCATCATGATGAAGGAAGAGATATGTCCTCCAACCGGGATGAGGACCCCGCTTAATCTGTCAGACGTTTGCCTTGAAAAATCCCATGAAATGGGGCTATCTCATTTTTGATGATTATAGATCAAAAGAATCCTACTTGTTGAAGACATCAAAGTGATGATTCATCTTGACAACCATAATGCTTTGATGATAGAAATCTGTCGCATCTCTCTTGATCATTGGTAAGGGTTCTTCTTCTAAACCAGAGACTCTTTACAGTAGCTTTTAGAAAAACGGAATATTTTGTTTATCTCAATCACCTTCAATCTACAGATTTTTCCGTTCTCTTTCCTTTTGAAAATGCATCCAAAATGCACGTTCTTGATGCTGGGTGCGTAGTAATGACTCCCATAACTTTCTGTCATTTCTTTCATGGTTCCGCGCAGCCATCCATTTGCCACCAATGCTGCCCAAGGTCTTTGTATCAAAGTTCCTTTCCTTTCTGTAAAATTGAAATTTGGAGCACCCCTGCTTATCCCCAAGCCAAGACAGAACATGAACTTTGGTCTGAAATCCTCCTTTGGGGTGATAAGACGTACCTTACAGTGTGCTCTAAGAACTGGTGACTTTGAGAGGGAGCTGCAGGTAATGTTCATGATTTTCATCGATCTGCTCCTGATCCCCACCCCCACAACCTTTCTTGAGCGAGAGATAATTACAGCGCTGAAAGATACTTCAGCCACTCCTTCGATAGCTCAGTTGGTAGAGCGGAGGACTGTAGCATAAAGTCAGACATCCTTAGGTCGCTGGTTCAAATCCGGCTCGAAGGATTTTTTGCTTCGATTTCCATATCTTTCACTTTTATTCAAACAATACCTTCCATTGATTATGATCGAGACTTTGCAGTCCCTGGGTTTCAGGGATTCCTTGCATCCATCAAACAGCTCGAGTGCAAAAGTGGGGATGTAGCTCAGTGGTAGAGCGCATGCTTCGCATGTATGAGGTCCCGGGTTCAATCCCCGGCATCTCCAGGAGCCTCTGTTCCTTATCTTGGCTTTTTTCCAGAAGGCTAGCCTGCCATCATGCAGAAAGAAGAAGTTTGTCATGCAGTTGGGGTGAGAGCCCCACTTAAATAGTCAGACATTTGCTTTGGAAAAATCTTTGAACTAGGCATAGTTTGCGCATTTCAAGAAAATCGGAGAATTTTGCATTCCAAAAGAAGGAAATAAATGCCCTCTCTGAGGATCGAACTCAGGACCTTCAGATTATGAGACTGACGCGCTGCCTACTGCGCTAAGAAGGCTGTATATAGGCATCTGTACATAAGACCATGAAGATCATCCAGGTACAAGGCTGAAGGATTTTCCTGACTGACATTGTATACTGCAGAGTCGAATGGGGTGATGTGGCCGTCGGTTCAATGCAGGGTTTCCAATCATACAGTCAAACCTTGCAGAAGTGGGGATGTAGCTCAGTGGTAGAGCGCATGCTTTGCATGTATGAGGCCCCGGGTTCAATCCCCGGCATCTCCAGACTTTTGCCATGCTTACCTTGGATTTTGGGCCGAAAGCTAGGCTGGCATCATGATGAAGGAAGAGATATGTCCTCCAACCGGGATGAGGACCCCGCTTAATCTGTCAGACGTTTGCCTTGAAAAATCCCATGAAATGGGGCTATCTCATTTTTGATGATTATAGATCAAAAGAATCCTACTTGTTGAAGACATCAAAGTGATGATTCATCTTGACAACCATAATGCTTTGATGATAGAAATCTGTCGCATCTCTCTTGATCATTGGTAAGGGTTCTTCTTCTAAACCAGAGACTCTTTACAGTAGCTTTTAGAAAAACGGAATATTTTGTTTATCTCAATCACCTTCAATCTACAGATTTTTCCGTTCTCTTTCCTTTTGAAAATGCATCCAAAATGCACGTTCTTGATGCTGGGTGCGTAGTAATGACTCCCATAACTTTCTGTCATTTCTTTCATGGTTCCGCGCAGCCATCCATTTGCCACCAATGCTGCCCAAGGTCTTTGTATCAAAGTTCCTTTCCTTTCTGTAAAATTGAAATTTGGAGCACCCCTGCTTATCCCCAAGCCAAGACAGAACATGAACTTTGGTCTGAAATCCTCCTTTGGGGTGATAAGACGTACCTTACAGTGTGCTCTAAGAACTGGTGACTTTGAGAGGGAGCTGCAGGTAATGTTCATGATTTTCATCGATCTGCTCCTGATCCCCACCCCCACAACCTTTCTTGAGCGAGAGATAATTACAGCGCTGAAAGATACTTCAGCCACTCCTTCGATAGCTCAGTTGGTAGAGCGGAGGACTGTAGCATAAAGTCAGACATCCTTAGGTCGCTGGTTCAAATCCGGCTCGAAGGATTTTTTGCTTCGATTTCCATATCTTTCACTTTTATTCAAACAATACCTTCCATTGATTATGATCGAGACTTTGCAGTCCCTGGGTTTCAGGGATTCCTTGCATCCATCAAACAGCTCGAGTGCAAAAGTGGGGATGTAGCTCAGTGGTAGAGCGCATGCTTCGCATGTATGAGGTCCCGGGTTCAATCCCCGGCATCTCCAGGAGCCTCTGTTCCTTATCTTGGCTTTTTTCCAGAAGGCTAGCCTGCCATCATGCAGAAAGAAGAAGTTTGTCATGCAGTTGGGGTGAGAGCCCCACTTAAATAGTCAGACATTTGCTTTGGAAAAATCTTTGAACTAGGCATAGTTTGCGCATTTCAAGAAAATCGGAGAATTTTGCATTCCAAAAGAAGGAAATAAATGCCCTCTCTGAGGATCGAACTCAGGACCTTCAGATTATGAGACTGACGCGCTGCCTACTGCGCTAAGAAGGCTGTATATAGGCATCTGTACATAAGACCATGAAGATCATCCAGGTACAAGGCTGAAGGATTTTCCTGACTGACATTGTATACTGCAGAGTCGAATGGGGTGATGTGGCCGTCGGTTCAATGCAGGGTTTCCAATCATACAGTCAAACATTGCAGAAGTGGGGATGTAGCTCAGTGGTAGAGCGCATGCTTTGCATGTATGAGGCCCCGGGTTCAATCCCCGGCATCTCCAGACTTTTGCCATGCTTACCTTGGATTTTGGGCCGAAAGCTAGGCTGGCATCATGATGAAGGAAGAGATATGTCCTCCAACCGGGATGAGGACCCCGCTTAATCTGTCAGACGTTTGCCTTGAAAAATCCCATGAAATGGGGCTATCTCATTTTTGATGATTATAGATCAAAAGAATCCTACTTGTTGAAGACATCAAAGTGATGATTCATCTTGACAACCATAATGCTTTGATGATAGAAATCTGTCGCATCTCTCTTGATCATTGGTAAGGGTTCTTCTTCTAAACCAGAGACTCTTTACAGTAGCTTTTAGAAAAACGGAATATTTTGTTTATCTCAATCACCTTCAATCTACAGATTTTTCCGTTCTCTTTCCTTTTGAAAATGCATCCAAAATGCACGTTCTTGATGCTGGGTGCGTAGTAATGACTCCCATAACTTTCTGTCATTTCTTTCATGGTTCCGCGCAGCCATCCATTTGCCACCAATGCTGCCCAAGGTCTTTGTATCAAAGTTCCTTTCCTTTCTGTAAAATTGAAATTTGGAGCACCCCTGCTTATCCCCAAGCCAAGACAGAACATGAACTTTGGTCTGAAATCCTCCTTTGGGGTGATAAGACGTACCTTACAGTGTGCTCTAAGAACTGGTGACTTTGAGAGGGAGCTGCAGGTAATGTTCATGATTTTCATCGATCTGCTCCTGATCCCCACCCCCACAACCTTTCTTGAGCGAGAGATAATTACAGCGCTGAAAGATACTTCAGCCACTCCTTCGATAGCTCAGTTGGTAGAGCGGAGGACTGTAGCATAAAGTCAGACATCCTTAGGTCGCTGGTTCAAATCCGGCTCGAAGGATTTTTTGCTTCGATTTCCATATCTTTCACTTTTATTCAAACAATACCTTCCATTGATTATGATCGAGACTTTGCAGTCCCTGGGTTTCAGGGATTCCTTGCATCCATCAAACAGCTCGAGTGCAAAAGTGGGGATGTAGCTCAGTGGTAGAGCGCATGCTTCGCATGTATGAGGTCCCGGGTTCAATCCCCGGCATCTCCAGGAGCCTCTGTTCCTTATCTTGGCTTTTTTCCAGAAGGCTAGCCTGCCATCATGCAGAAAGAAGAAGTTTGTCATGCAGTTGGGGTGAGAGCCCCACTTAAATAGTCAGACATTTGCTTTGGAAAAATCTTTGAACTAGGCATAGTTTGCGCATTTCAAGAAAATCGGAGAATTTTGCATTCCAAAAGAAGGAAATAAATGCCCTCTCTGAGGATCGAACTCAGGACCTTCAGATTATGAGACTGACGCGCTGCCTACTGCGCTAAGAAGGCTGTATATAGGCATCTGTACATAAGACCATGAAGATCATCCAGGTACAAGGCTGAAGGATTTTCCTGACTGACATTGTATACTGCAGAGTCGAATGGGGTGATGTGGCCGTCGGTTCAATGCAGGGTTTCCAATCATACAGTCAAACCTTGCAGAAGTGGGGATGTAGCTCAGTGGTAGAGCGCATGCTTTGCATGTATGAGGCCCCGGGTTCAATCCCCGGCATCTCCAGACTTTTGCCATGCTTACCTTGGATTTTGGGCCGAAAGCTAGGCTGGCATCATGATGAAGGAAGAGATATGTCCTCCAACCGGGATGAGGACCCCGCTTAATCTGTCAGACGTTTGCCTTGAAAAATCCCATGAAATGGGGCTATCTCATTTTTGATGATTATAGATCAAAAGAATCCTACTTGTTGAAGACATCAAAGTGATGATTCATCTTGACAACCATAATGCTTTGATGATAGAAATCTGTCGCATCTCTCTTGATCATTGGTAAGGGTTCTTCTTCTAAACCAGAGACTCTTTACAGTAGCTTTTAGAAAAACGGAATATTTTGTTTATCTCAATCACCTTCAATCTACAGATTTTTCCGTTCTCTTTCCTTTTGAAAATGCATCCAAAATGCACGTTCTTGATGCTGGGTGCGTAGTAATGACTCCCATAACTTTCTGTCATTTCTTTCATGGTTCCGCGCAGCCATCCATTTGCCACCAATGCTGCCCAAGGTCTTTGTATCAAAGTTCCTTTCCTTTCTGTAAAATTGAAATTTGGAGCACCCCTGCTTATCCCCAAGCCAAGACAGAACATGAACTTTGGTCTGAAATCCTCCTTTGGGGTGATAAGACGTACCTTACAGTGTGCTCTAAGAACTGGTGACTTTGAGAGGGAGCTGCAGGTAATGTTCATGATTTTCATCGATCTGCTCCTGATCCCCACCCCCACAACCTTTCTTGAGCGAGAGATAATTACAGCGCTGAAAGATACTTCAGCCACTCCTTCGATAGCTCAGTTGGTAGAGCGGAGGACTGTAGCATAAAGTCAGACATCCTTAGGTCGCTGGTTCAAATCCGGCTCGAAGGATTTTTTGCTTCGATTTCCATATCTTTCACTTTTATTCAAACAATACCTTCCATTGATTATGATCGAGACTTTGCAGTCCCTGGGTTTCAGGGATTCCTTGCATCCATCAAACAGCTCGAGTGCAAAAGTGGGGATGTAGCTCAGTGGTAGAGCGCATGCTTCGCATGTATGAGGTCCCGGGTTCAATCCCCGGCATCTCCAGGAGCCTCTGTTCCTTATCTTGGCTTTTTTCCAGAAGGCTAGCCTGCCATCATGCAGAAAGAAGAAGTTTGTCATGCAGTTGGGGTGAGAGCCCCACTTAAATAGTCAGACATTTGCTTTGGAAAAATCTTTGAACTAGGCATAGTTTGCGCATTTCAAGAAAATCGGAGAATTTTGCATTCCAAAAGAAGGAAATAAATGCCCTCTCTGAGGATCGAACTCAGGACCTTCAGATTATGAGACTGACGCGCTGCCTACTGCGCTAAGAAGGCTGTATATAGGCATCTGTACATAAGACCATGAAGATCATCCAGGTACAAGGCTGAAGGATTTTCCTGACTGACATTGTATACTGCAGAGTCGAATGGGGTGATGTGGCCGTCGGTTCAATGCAGGGTTTCCAATCATACAGTCAAACCTTGCAGAAGTGGGGATGTAGCTCAGTGGTAGAGCGCATGCTTTGCATGTATGAGGCCCCGGGTTCAATCCCCGGCATCTCCAGACTTTTGCCATGCTTACCTTGGATTTTGGGCCGAAAGCTAGGCTGGCATCATGATGAAGGAAGAGATATGTCCTCCAACCGGGATGAGGACCCCGCTTAATCTGTCAGACGTTTGCCTTGAAAAATCCCATGAAATGGGGCTATCTCATTTTTGATGATTATAGATCAAAAGAATCCTACTTGTTGAAGACATCAAAGTGATGATTCATCTTGACAACCATAATGCTTTGATGATAGAAATCAGTCGCATCTCTCTTGATCATTGGTAAGGGTTCTTCTTCTAAACCAGAGACTCTTTACAGTAGCTTTTAGAAAAACGGAATATTTTGTTTATCTCAATCACCTTCAATCTACAGATTTTTCCGTTCTCTTTCCTTTTGAAAATGCATCCAAAATGCACGTTCTTGATGCTGGGTGCGTAGTAATGACTCCCATAACTTTCTGTCATTTCTTTCATGGTTCCGCGCAGCCATCCATTTGCCACCAATGCTGCCCAAGGTCTTTGTATCAAAGTTCCTTTCCTTTCTGTAAAATTGAAATTTGGAGCACCCCTGCTTATCCCCAAGCCAAGACAGAACATGAACTTTGGTCTGAAATCCTCCTTTGGGGTGATAAGACGTACCTTACAGTGTGCTCTAAGAACTGGTGACTTTGAGAGGGAGCTGCAGGTAATGTTCATGATTTTCATCGATCTGCTCCTGATCCCCACCCCCACAACCTTTCTTGAGCGAGAGATAATTACAGCGCTGAAAGATACTTCAGCCACTCCTTCGATAGCTCAGTTGGTAGAGCGGAGGACTGTAGCATAAAGTCAGACATCCTTAGGTCGCTGGTTCAAATCCGGCTCGAAGGATTTTTTGCTTCGATTTCCATATCTTTCACTTTTATTCAAACAATACCTTCCATTGATTATGATCGAGACTTTGCAGTCCCTGGGTTTCAGGGATTCCTTGCATCCATCAAACAGCTCGAGTGCAAAAGTGGGGATGTAGCTCAGTGGTAGAGCGCATGCTTCGCATGTATGAGGTCCCGGGTTCAATCCCCGGCATCTCCAGGAGCCTCTGTTCCTTATCTTGGCTTTTTTCCAGAAGGCTAGCCTGCCATCATGCAGAAAGAAGAAGTTTGTCATGCAGTTGGGGTGAGAGCCCCACTTAAATAGTCAGACATTTGCTTTGGAAAAATCTTTGAACTAGGCATAGTTTGCGCATTTCAAGAAAATCGGAGAATTTTGCATTCCAAAAGAAGGAAATAAATGCCCTCTCTGAGGATCGAACTCAGGACCTTCAGATTATGAGACTGACGCGCTGCCTACTGCGCTAAGAAGGCTGTATATAGGCATCTGTACATAAGACCATGAAGATCATCCAGGTACAAGGCTGAAGGATTTTCCTGACTGACATTGTATACTGCAGAGTCGAATGGGGTGATGTGGCCGTCGGTTCAATGCAGGGTTTCCAATCATACAGTCAAACCTTGCAGAAGTGGGGATGTAGCTCAGTGGTAGAGCGCATGCTTTGCATGTATGAGGCCCCGGGTTCAATCCCCGGCATCTCCAGACTTTTGCCATGCTTACCTTGGATTTTGGGCCGAAAGCTAGGCTGGCATCATGATGAAGGAAGAGATATGTCCTCCAACCGGGATGAGGACCCCGCTTAATCTGTCAGACGTTTGCCTTGAAAAATCCCATGAAATGGGGCTATCTCATTTTTGATGATTATAGATCAAAAGAATCCTACTTGTTGAAGACATCAAAGTGATGATTCATCTTGACAACCATAATGCTTTGATGATAGAAATCTGTCGCATCTCTCTTGATCATTGGTAAGGGTTCTTCTTCTAAACCAGAGACTCTTTACAGTAGCTTTTAGAAAAACGGAATATTTTGTTTATCTCAATCACCTTCAATCTACAGATTTTTCCGTTCTCTTTCCTTTTGAAAATGCATCCAAAATGCACGTTCTTGATGCTGGGTGCGTAGTAATGACTCCCATAACTTTCTGTCATTTCTTTCATGGTTCCGCGCAGCCATCCATTTGCCACCAATGCTGCCCAAGGTCTTTGTATCAAAGTTCCTTTCCTTTCTGTAAAATTGAAATTTGGAGCACCCCTGCTTATCCCCAAGCCAAGACAGAACATGAACTTTGGTCTGAAATCCTCCTTTGGGGTGATAAGACGTACCTTACAGTGTGCTCTAAGAACTGGTGACTTTGAGAGGGAGCTGCAGGTAATGTTCATGATTTTCATCGATCTGCTCCTGATCCCCACCCCCACAACCTTTCTTGAGCGAGAGATAATTACAGCGCTGAAAGATACTTCAGCCACTCCTTCGATAGCTCAGTTGGTAGAGCGGAGGACTGTAGCATAAAGTCAGACATCCTTAGGTCGCTGGTTCAAATCCGGCTCGAAGGATTTTTTGCTTCGATTTCCATATATTTCACTTTTATTCAAACAATACCTTCCATTGATTATGATCGAGACTTTGCAGTCCCTGGGTTTCAGGGATTCCTTGCATCCATCAAACAGCTCGAGGGCAAAAGTGGGGATGTAGCTCAGTGGTAGAGCGCATGCTTCGCATGTATGAGGTCCCGGGTTCAATCCCCGGCATCTCCAGGAGCCTCTGTTCCTTATCTTGGCTTTTTTCCAGAAGGCTAGCCTGCCATCATGCAGAAAGAAGAAGTTTGTCATGCAGTTGGGGTGAGAGCCCCACTTAAATAGTCAGACATTTGCTTTGGAAAAATCTTTGAACTAGGCATAGTTTGCGCATTTCAAGAAAATCGGAGAATTTTGCATTCCAAAAGAAGGAAATAAATGCCCTCTCTGAGGATCGAACTCAGGACCTTCAGATTATGAGACTGACGCGCTGCCTACTGCGCTAAGAAGACTGTATATAGGCATCTGTACATAAGACCATGAAGATCATCCAGGTACAAGGCTGAAGGATTTTCCTGACTGACATTGTATACTGCAGAGTCGAATGGGGTGATGTGGCCGTCGGTTCAATGCAGGGTTTCCAATCATACAGTCAAACCTTGCAGAAGTGGGGATGTAGCTCAGTGGTAGAGCGCATGCTTTGCATGTATGAGGCCCCGGGTTCAATCCCCGGCATCTCCAGACTTTTGCCATGCTTACCTTGGATTTTGGGCCGAAAGCTAGGCTGGCATCATGATGAAGGAAGAGATATGTCCTCCAACCGGGATGAGGACCCCGCTTAATCTGTCAGACGTTTGCCTTGAAAAATCCCATGAAATGGGGCTATCTCATTTTTGATGATTATAGATCAAAAGAATCCTACTTGTTGAAGACATCAAAGTGATGATTCATCTTGACAACCATAATGCTTTGATGATAGAAATCTGTCGCATCTCTCTTGATCATTGGTAAGGGTTCTTCTTCTAAACCAGAGACTCTTTACAGTAGCTTTTAGAAAAACGGAATATTTTGTTTATCTCAATCACCTTCAATCTACAGATTTTTCCGTTCTCTTTCCTTTTGAAAATGCATCCAAAATGCACGTTCTTGATGCTGGGTGCGTAGTAATGACTCCCATAACTTTCTGTCATTTCTTTCATGGTTCCGCGCAGCCATCCATTTGCCACCAATGCTGCCCAAGGTCTTTGTATCAAAGTTCCTTTCCTTTCTGTAAAATTGAAATTTGGAGCACCCCTGCTTATCCCCAAGCCAAGACAGAACATGAACTTTGGTCTGAAATCCTCCTTTGGGGTGATAAGACGTACCTTACAGTGTGCTCTAAGAACTGGTGACTTTGAGAGGGAGCTGCAGGTAATGTTCATGATTTTCATCGATCTGCTCCTGATCCCCACCCCCACAACCTTTCTTGAGCGAGAGATAATTACAGCGCTGAAAGATACTTCAGCCACTCCTTCGATAGCTCAGTTGGTAGAGCGGAGGACTGTAGCATAAAGTCAGACATCCTTAGGTCGCTGGTTCAAATCCGGCTCGAAGGATTTTTTGCTTCGATTTCCATATCTTTCACTTTTATTCAAACAATACCTTCCATTGATTATGATCGAGACTTTGCAGTCCCTGGGTTTCAGGGATTCCTTGCATCCATCAAACAGCTCGAGTGCAAAAGTGGGGATGTAGCTCAGTGGTAGAGCGCATGCTTCGCATGTATGAGGTCCCGGGTTCAATCCCCGGCATCTCCAGGAGCCTCTGTTCCTTATCTTGGCTTTTTTCCAGAAGGCTAGCCTGCCATCATGCAGAAAGAAGAAGTTTGTCATGCAGTTGGGGTGAGAGCCCCACTTAAATAGTCAGACATTTGCTTTGGAAAAATCTTTGAACTAGGCATAGTTTGCGCATTTCAAGAAAATCGGAGAATTTTGCATTCCAAAAGAAGGAAATAAATGCCCTCTCTGAGGATCGAACTCAGGACCTTCAGATTATGAGACTGACGCGCTGCCTACTGCGCTAAGAAGGCTGTATATAGGCATCTGTACATAAGACCATGAAGATCATCCAGGTACAAGGCTGAAGGATTTTCCTGACTGACATTGTATACTGCAGAGTCGAATGGGGTGATGTGGCCGTCGGTTCAATGCAGGGTTTCCAATCATACAGTCAAACGTTGCAGAAGTGGGGATGTAGCTCAGTGGTAGAGCGCATGCTTTGCATGTATGAGGCCCCGGGTTCAATCCCCGGCATCTCCAGACTTTTGCCATGCTTACCTTGGATTTTGGGCCGAAAGCTAGGCTGGCATCATGATGAAGGAAGAGATATGTCCTCCAACCGGGATGAGGACCCCGCTTAATCTGTCAGACGTTTGCCTTGAAAAATCCCATGAAATGGGGCTATCTCATTTTTGATGATTATAGATCAAAAGAATCCTACTTGTTGAAGACATCAAAGTGATGATTCATCTTGACAACCATAATGCTTTGATGATAGAAATCTGTCGCATCTCTCTTGATCATTGGTAAGGGTTCTTCTTCTAAACCAGAGACTCTTTACAGTAGCTTTTAGAAAAACGGAATATTTTGTTTATCTCAATCACCTTCAATCTACAGATTTTTCCGTTCTCTTTCCTTTTGAAAATGCATCCAAAATGCACGTTCTTGATGCTGGGTGCGTAGTAATGACTCCCATAACTTTCTGTCATTTCTTTCATGGTTCCGCGCAGCCATCCATTTGCCACCAATGCTGCCCAAGGTCTTTGTATCAAAGTTCCTTTCCTTTCTGTAAAATTGAAATTTGGAGCACCCCTGCTTATCCCCAAGCCAAGACAGAACATGAACTTTGGTCTGAAATCCTCCTTTGGGGTGATAAGACGTACCTTACAGTGTGCTCTAAGAACTGGTGACTTTGAGAGGGAGCTGCAGGTAATGTTCATGATTTTCATCGATCTGCTCCTGATCCCCACCCCCACAACCTTTCTTGAGCGAGAGATAATTACAGCGCTGAAAGATACTTCAGCCACTCCTTCGATAGCTCAGTTGGTAGAGCGGAGGACTGTAGCATAAAGTCAGACATCCTTAGGTCGCTGGTTCAAATCCGGCTCGAAGGATTTTTTGCTTCGATTTCCATATCTTTCACTTTTATTCAAACAATACCTTCCATTGATTATGATCGAGACTTTGCAGTCCCTGGGTTTCAGGGATTCCTTGCATCCATCAAACAGCTCGAGTGCAAAAGTGGGGATGTAGCTCAGTGGTAGAGCGCATGCTTCGCATGTATGAGGTCCCGGGTTCAATCCCCGGCATCTCCAGGAGCCTCTGTTCCTTATCTTGGCTTTTTTCCAGAAGGCTAGCCTGCCATCATGCAGAAAGAAGAAGTTTGTCATGCAGTTGGGGTGAGAGCCCCACTTAAATAGTCAGACATTTGCTTTGGAAAAATCTTTGAACTAGGCATAGTTTGCGCATTTCAAGAAAATCGGAGAATTTTGCATTCCAAAAGAAGGAAATAAATGCCCTCTCTGAGGATCGAACTCAGGACCTTCAGATTATGAGACTGACGCGCTGCCTACTGCGCTAAGAAGGCTGTATATAGGCATCTGTACATAAGACCATGAAGATCATCCAGGTACAAGGCTGAAGGATTTTCCTGACTGACATTGTATACTGCAGAGTCGAATGGGGTGATGTGGCCGTCGGTTCAATGCAGGGTTTCCAATCATACAGTCAAACCTTGCAGAAGTGGGGATGTAGCTCAGTGGTAGAGCGCATGCTTTGCATGTATGAGGCCCCGGGTTCAATCCCCGGCATCTCCAGACTTTTGCCATGCTTACCTTGGATTTTGGGCCGAAAGCTAGGCTGGCATCATGATGAAGGAAGAGATATGTCCTCCAACCGGGATGAGGACCCCGCTTAATCTGTCAGACGTTTGCCTTGAAAAATCCCATGAAATGGGGCTATCTCATTTTTGATGATTATAGATCAAAAGAATCCTACTTGTTGAAGACATCAAAGTGATGATTCATCTTGACAACCATAATGCTTTGATGATAGAAATCTGTCGCATCTCTCTTGATCATTGGTAAGGGTTCTTCTTCTAAACCAGAGACTCTTTACAGTAGCTTTTAGAAAAACGGAATATTTTGTTTATCTCAATCACCTTCAATCTACAGATTTTTCCGTTCTCTTTCCTTTTGAAAATGCATCCAAAATGCACGTTCTTGATGCTGGGTGCGTAGTAATGACTCCCATAACTTTCTGTCATTTCTTTCATGGTTCCGCGCAGCCATCCATTTGCCACCAATGCTGCCCAAGGTCTTTGTATCAAAGTTCCTTTCCTTTCTGTAAAATTGAAATTTGGAGCACCCCTGCTTATCCCCAAGCCAAGACAGAACATGAACTTTGGTCTGAAATCCTCCTTTGGGGTGATAAGACGTACCTTACAGTGTGCTCTAAGAACTGGTGACTTTGAGAGGGAGCTGCAGGTAATGTTCATGATTTTCATCGATCTGCTCCTGATCCCCACCCCCACAACCTTTCTTGAGCGAGAGATAATTACAGCGCTGAAAGATACTTCAGCCACTCCTTCGATAGCTCAGTTGGTAGAGCGGAGGACTGTAGCATAAAGTCAGACATCCTTAGGTCGCTGGTTCAAATCCGGCTCGAAGGATTTTTTGCTTCGATTTCCATATCTTTCACTTTTATTCAAACAATACCTTCCATTGATTATGATCGAGACTTTGCAGTCCCTGGGTTTCAGGGATTCCTTGCATCCATCAAACAGCTCGAGTGCAAAAGTGGGGATGTAGCTCAGTGGTAGAGCGCATGCTTCGCATGTATGAGGTCCCGGGTTCAATCCCCGGCATCTCCAGGAGCCTCTGTTCCTTATCTTGGCTTTTTTCCAGAAGGCTAGCCTGCCATCATGCAGAAAGAAGAAGTTTGTCATGCAGTTGGGGTGAGAGCCCCACTTAAATAGTCAGACATTTGCTTTGGAAAAATCTTTGAACTAGGCATAGTTTGCGCATTTCAAGAAAATCGGAGAATTTTGCATTCCAAAAGAAGGAAATAAATGCCCTCTCTGAGGATCGAACTCAGGACCTTCAGATTATGAGACTGACGCGCTGCCTACTGCGCTAAGAAGGCTGTATATAGGCATCTGTACATAAGACCATGAAGATCATCCAGGTACAAGGCTGAAGGATTTTCCTGACTGACATTGTATACTGCAGAGTCGAATGGGGTGATGTGGCCGTCGGTTCAATGCAGGGTTTCCAATCATACAGTCAAACGTTGCAGAAGTGGGGATGTAGCTCAGTGGTAGAGCGCATGCTTTGCATGTATGAGGCCCCGGGTTCAATCCCCGGCATCTCCAGACTTTTGCCATGCTTACCTTGGATTTTGGGCCGAAAGCTAGGCTGGCATCATGATGAAGGAAGAGATATGTCCTCCAACCGGGATGAGGACCCCGCTTAATCTGTCAGACGTTTGCCTTGAAAAATCCCATGAAATGGGGCTATCTCATTTTTGATGATTATAGATCAAAAGAATCCTACTTGTTGAAGACATCAAAGTGATGATTCATCTTGACAACCATAATGCTTTGATGATAGAAATCTGTCGCATCTCTCTTGATCATTGGTAAGGGTTCTTCTTCTAAACCAGAGACTCTTTACAGTAGCTTTTAGAAAAACGGAATATTTTGTTTATCTCAATCACCTTCAATCTACAGATTTTTCCGTTCTCTTTCCTTTTGAAAATGCATCCAAAATGCACGTTCTTGATGCTGGGTGCGTAGTAATGACTCCCATAACTTTCTGTCATTTCTTTCATGGTTCCGCGCAGCCATCCATTTGCCACCAATGCTGCCCAAGGTCTTTGTATCAAAGTTCCTTTCCTTTCTGTAAAATTGAAATTTGGAGCACCCCTGCTTATCCCCAAGCCAAGACAGAACATGAACTTTGGTCTGAAATCCTCCTTTGGGGTGATAAGACGTACCTTACAGTGTGCTCTAAGAACTGGTGACTTTGAGAGGGAGCTGCAGGTAATGTTCATGATTTTCATCGATCTGCTCCTGATCCCCACCCCCACAACCTTTCTTGAGCGAGAGATAATTACAGCGCTGAAAGATACTTCAGCCACTCCTTCGATAGCTCAGTTGGTAGAGCGGAGGACTGTAGCATAAAGTCAGACATCCTTAGGTCGCTGGTTCAAATCCGGCTCGAAGGATTTTTTGCTTCGATTTCCATATCTTTCACTTTTATTCAAACAATACCTTCCATTGATTATGATCGAGACTTTGCAGTCCCTGGGTTTCAGGGATTCCTTGCATCCATCAAACAGCTCGAGTGCAAAAGTGGGGATGTAGCTCAGTGGTAGAGCGCATGCTTCGCATGTATGAGGTCCCGGGTTCAATCCCCGGCATCTCCAGGAGCCTCTGTTCCTTATCTTGGCTTTTTTCCAGAAGGCTAGCCTGCCATCATGCAGAAAGAAGAAGTTTGTCATGCAGTTGGGGTGAGAGCCCCACTTAAATAGTCAGACATTTGCTTTGGAAAAATCTTTGAACTAGGCATAGTTTGCGCATTTCAAGAAAATCGGAGAATTTTGCATTCCAAAAGAAGGAAATAAATGCCCTCTCTGAGGATCGAACTCAGGACCTTCAGATTATGAGACTGACGCGCTGCCTACTGCGCTAAGAAGGCTGTATATAGGCATCTGTACATAAGACCATGAAGATCATCCAGGTACAAGGCTGAAGGATTTTCCTGACTGACATTGTATACTGCAGAGTCGAATGGGGTGATGTGGCCGTCGGTTCAATGCAGGGTTTCCAATCATACAGTCAAACCTTGCAGAAGTGGGGATGTAGCTCAGTGGTAGAGCGCATGCTTTGCATGTATGAGGCCCCGGGTTCAATCCCCGGCATCTCCAGACTTTTGCCATGCTTACCTTGGATTTTGGGCCGAAAGCTAGGCTGGCATCATGATGAAGGAAGAGATATGTCCTCCAACCGGGATGAGGACCCCGCTTAATCTGTCAGACGTTTGCCTTGAAAAATCCCATGAAATGGGGCTATCTCATTTTTGATGATTATAGATCAAAAGAATCCTACTTGTTGAAGACATCAAAGTGATGATTCATCTTGACAACCATAATGCTTTGATGATAGAAATCTGTCGCATCTCTCTTGATCATTGGTAAGGGTTCTTCTTCTAAACCAGAGACTCTTTACAGTAGCTTTTAGAAAAACGGAATATTTTGTTTATCTCAATCACCTTCAATCTACAGATTTTTCCGTTCTCTTTCCTTTTGAAAATGCATCCAAAATGCACGTTCTTGATGCTGGGTGCGTAGTAATGACTCCCATAACTTTCTGTCATTTCTTTCATGGTTCCGCGCAGCCATCCATTTGCCACCAATGCTGCCCAAGGTCTTTGTATCAAAGTTCCTTTCCTTTCTGTAAAATTGAAATTTGGAGCACCCCTGCTTATCCCCAAGCCAAGACAGAACATGAACTTTGGTCTGAAATCCTCCTTTGGGGTGATAAGACGTACCTTACAGTGTGCTCTAAGAACTGGTGACTTTGAGAGGGAGCTGCAGGTAATGTTCATGATTTTCATCGATCTGCTCCTGATCCCCACCCCCACAACCTTTCTTGAGCGAGAGATAATTACAGCGCTGAAAGATACTTCAGCCACTCCTTCGATAGCTCAGTTGGTAGAGCGGAGGACTGTAGCATAAAGTCAGACATCCTTAGGTCGCTGGTTCAAATCCGGCTCGAAGGATTTTTTGCTTCGATTTCCATATCTTTCACTTTTATTCAAACAATACCTTCCATTGATTATGATCGAGACTTTGCAGTCCCTGGGTTTCAGGGATTCCTTGCATCCATCAAACAGCTCGAGGGCAAAAGTGGGGATGTAGCTCAGTGGTAGAGCGCATGCTTCGCATGTATGAGGTCCCGGGTTCAATCCCCGGCATCTCCAGGAGCCTCTGTTCCTTATCTTGGCTTTTTTCCAGAAGGCTAGCCTGCCATCATGCAGAAAGAAGAAGTTTGTCATGCAGTTGGGGTGAGAGCCCCACTTAAATAGTCAGACATTTGCTTTGGAAAAATCTTTGAACTAGGCATAGTTTGCGCATTTCAAGAAAATCGGAGAATTTTGCATTCCAAAAGAAGGAAATAAATGCCCTCTCTGAGGATCGAACTCAGGACCTTCAGATTATGAGACTGACGCGCTGCCTACTGCGCTAAGAAGGCTGTATATAGGCATCTGTACATAAGACCATGAAGATCATCCAGGTACAAGGCTGAAGGATTTTCCTGACTGACATTGTATACTGCAGAGTCGAATGGGGTGATGTGGCCGTCGGTTCAATGCAGGGTTTCCAATCATACAGTCAAACGTTGCAGAAGTGGGGATGTAGCTCAGTGGTAGAGCGCATGCTTTGCATGTATGAGGCCCCGGGTTCAATCCCCGGCATCTCCAGACTTTTGCCATGCTTACCTTGGATTTTGGGCCGAAAGCTAGGCTGGCATCATGATGAAGGAAGAGATATGTCCTCCAACCGGGATGAGGACCCCGCTTAATCTGTCAGACGTTTGCCTTGAAAAATCCCATGAAATGGGGCTATCTCATTTTTGATGATTATAGATCAAAAGAATCCTACTTGTTGAAGACATCAAAGTGATGATTCATCTTGACAACCATAATGCTTTGATGATAGAAATCTGTCGCATCTCTCTTGATCATTGGTAAGGGTTCTTCTTCTAAACCAGAGACTCTTTACAGTAGCTTTTAGAAAAACGGAATATTTTGTTTATCTCAATCACCTTCAATCTACAGATTTTTCCGTTCTCTTTCCTTTTGAAAATGCATCCAAAATGCACGTTCTTGATGCTGGGTGCGTAGTAATGACTCCCATAACTTTCTGTCATTTCTTTCATGGTTCCGCGCAGCCATCCATTTGCCACCAATGCTGCCCAAGGTCTTTGTATCAAAGTTCCTTTCCTTTCTGTAAAATTGAAATTTGGAGCACCCCTGCTTATCCCCAAGCCAAGACAGAACATGAACTTTGGTCTGAAATCCTCCTTTGGGGTGATAAGACGTACCTTACAGTGTGCTCTAAGAACTGGTGACTTTGAGAGGGAGCTGCAGGTAATGTTCATGATTTTCATCGATCTGCTCCTGATCCCCACCCCCACAACCTTTCTTGAGCGAGAGATAATTACAGCGCTGAAAGATACTTCAGCCACTCCTTCGATAGCTCAGTTGGTAGAGCGGAGGACTGTAGCATAAAGTCAGACATCCTTAGGTCGCTGGTTCAAATCCGGCTCGAAGGATTTTTTGCTTCGATTTCCATATCTTTCACTTTTATTCAAACAATACCTTCCATTGATTATGATCGAGACTTTGCAGTCCCTGGGTTTCAGGGATTCCTTGCATCCATCAAACAGCTCGAGTGCAAAAGTGGGGATGTAGCTCAGTGGTAGAGCGCATGCTTCGCATGTATGAGGTCCCGGGTTCAATCCCCGGCATCTCCAGGAGCCTCTGTTCCTTATCTTGGCTTTTTTCCAGAAGGCTAGCCTGCCATCATGCAGAAAGAAGAAGTTTGTCATGCAGTTGGGGTGAGAGCCCCACTTAAATAGTCAGACATTTGCTTTGGAAAAATCTTTGAACTAGGCATAGTTTGCGCATTTCAAGAAAATCGGAGAATTTTGCATTCCAAAAGAAGGAAATAAATGCCCTCTCTGAGGATCGAACTCAGGACCTTCAGATTATGAGACTGACGCGCTGCCTACTGCGCTAAGAAGGCTGTATATAGGCATCTGTACATAAGACCATGAAGATCATCCAGGTACAAGGCTGAAGGATTTTCCTGACTGACATTGTATACTGCAGAGTCGAATGGGGTGATGTGGCCGTCGGTTCAATGCAGGGTTTCCAATCATACAGTCAAACCTTGCAGAAGTGGGGATGTAGCTCAGTGGTAGAGCGCATGCTTTGCATGTATGAGGCCCCGGGTTCAATCCCCGGCATCTCCAGACTTTTGCCATGCTTACCTTGGATTTTGGGCCGAAAGCTAGGCTGGCATCATGATGAAGGAAGAGATATGTCCTCCAACCGGGATGAGGACCCCGCTTAATCTGTCAGACGTTTGCCTTGAAAAATCCCATGAAATGGGGCTATCTCATTTTTGATGATTATAGATCAAAAGAATCCTACTTGTTGAAGACATCAAAGTGATGATTCATCTTGACAACCATAATGCTTTGATGATAGAAATCTGTCGCATCTCTCTTGATCATTGGTAAGGGTTCTTCTTCTAAACCAGAGACTCTTTACAGTAGCTTTTAGAAAAACGGAATATTTTGTTTATCTCAATCACCTTCAATCTACAGATTTTTCCGTTCTCTTTCCTTTTGAAAATGCATCCAAAATGCACGTTCTTGATGCTGGGTGCGTAGTAATGACTCCCATAACTTTCTGTCATTTCTTTCATGGTTCCGCGCAGCCATCCATTTGCCACCAATGCTGCCCAAGGTCTTTGTATCAAAGTTCCTTTCCTTTCTGTAAAATTGAAATTTGGAGCACCCCTGCTTATCCCCAAGCCAAGACAGAACATGAACTTTGGTCTGAAATCCTCCTTTGGGGTGATAAGACGTACCTTACAGTGTGCTCTAAGAACTGGTGACTTTGAGAGGGAGCTGCAGGTAATGTTCATGATTTTCATCGATCTGCTCCTGATCCCCACCCCCACAACCTTTCTTGAGCGAGAGATAATTACAGCGCTGAAAGATACTTCAGCCACTCCTTCGATAGCTCAGTTGGTAGAGCGGAGGACTGTAGCATAAAGTCAGACATCCTTAGGTCGCTGGTTCAAATCCGGCTCGAAGGATTTTTTGCTTCGATTTCCATATCTTTCACTTTTATTCAAACAATACCTTCCATTGATTATGATCGAGACTTTGCAGTCCCTGGGTTTCAGGGATTCCTTGCATCCATCAAACAGCTCGAGTGCAAAAGTGGGGATGTAGCTCAGTGGTAGAGCGCATGCTTCGCATGTATGAGGTCCCGGGTTCAATCCCCGGCATCTCCAGGAGCCTCTGTTCCTTATCTTGGCTTTTTTCCAGAAGGCTAGCCTGCCATCATGCAGAAAGAAGAAGTTTGTCATGCAGTTGGGGTGAGAGCCCCACTTAAATAGTCAGACATTTGCTTTGGAAAAATCTTTGAACTAGGCATAGTTTGCGCATTTCAAGAAAATCGGAGAATTTTGCATTCCAAAAGAAGGAAATAAATGCCCTCTCTGAGGATCGAACTCAGGACCTTCAGATTATGAGACTGACGCGCTGCCTACTGCGCTAAGAAGGCTGTATATAGGCATCTGTACATAAGACCATGAAGATCATCCAGGTACAAGGCTGAAGGATTTTCCTGACTGACATTGTATACTGCAGAGTCGAATGGGGTGATGTGGCCGTCGGTTCAATGCAGGGTTTCCAATCATACAGTCAAACCTTGCAGAAGTGGGGATGTAGCTCAGTGGTAGAGCGCATGCTTTGCATGTATGAGGCCCCGGGTTCAATCCCCGGCATCTCCAGACTTTTGCCATGCTTACCTTGGATTTTGGGCCGAAAGCTAGGCTGGCATCATGATGAAGGAAGAGATATGTCCTCCAACCGGGATGAGGACCCCGCTTAATCTGTCAGACGTTTGCCTTGAAAAATCCCATGAAATGGGGCTATCTCATTTTTGATGATTATAGATCAAAAGAATCCTACTTGTTGAAGACATCAAAGTGATGATTCATCTTGACAACCATAATGCTTTGATGATAGAAATCTGTCGCATCTCTCTTGATCATTGGTAAGGGTTCTTCTTCTAAACCAGAGACTCTTTACAGTAGCTTTTAGAAAAACGGAATATTTTGTTTATCTCAATCACCTTCAATCTACAGATTTTTCCGTTCTCTTTCCTTTTGAAAATGCATCCAAAATGCACGTTCTTGATGCTGGGTGCGTAGTAATGACTCCCATAACTTTCTGTCATTTCTTTCATGGTTCCGCGCAGCCATCCATTTGCCACCAATGCTGCCCAAGGTCTTTGTATCAAAGTTCCTTTCCTTTCTGTAAAATTGAAATTTGGAGCACCCCTGCTTATCCCCAAGCCAAGACAGAACATGAACTTTGGTCTGAAATCCTCCTTTGGGGTGATAAGACGTACCTTACAGTGTGCTCTAAGAACTGGTGACTTTGAGAGGGAGCTGCAGGTAATGTTCATGATTTTCATCGATCTGCTCCTGATCCCCACCCCCACAACCTTTCTTGAGCGAGAGATAATTACAGCGCTGAAAGATACTTCAGCCACTCCTTCGATAGCTCAGTTGGTAGAGCGGAGGACTGTAGCATAAAGTCAGACATCCTTAGGTCGCTGGTTCAAATCCGGCTCGAAGGATTTTTTGCTTCGATTTCCATATATTTCACTTTTATTCAAACAATACCTTCCATTGATTATGATCGAGACTTTGCAGTCCCTGGGTTTCAGGGATTCCTTGCATCCATCAAACAGCTCGAGGGCAAAAGTGGGGATGTAGCTCAGTGGTAGAGCGCATGCTTCGCATGTATGAGGTCCCGGGTTCAATCCCCGGCATCTCCAGGAGCCTCTGTTCCTTATCTTGGCTTTTTTCCAGAAGGCTAGCCTGCCATCATGCAGAAAGAAGAAGTTTGTCATGCAGTTGGGGTGAGAGCCCCACTTAAATAGTCAGACATTTGCTTTGGAAAAATCTTTGAACTAGGCATAGTTTGCGCATTTCAAGAAAATCGGAGAATTTTGCATTCCAAAAGAAGGAAATAAATGCCCTCTCTGAGGATCGAACTCAGGACCTTCAGATTATGAGACTGACGCGCTGCCTACTGCGCTAAGAAGACTGTATATAGGCATCTGTACATAAGACCATGAAGATCATCCAGGTACAAGGCTGAAGGATTTTCCTGACTGACATTGTATACTGCAGAGTCGAATGGGGTGATGTGGCCGTCGGTTCAATGCAGGGTTTCCAATCATACAGTCAAACCTTGCAGAAGTGGGGATGTAGCTCAGTGGTAGAGCGCATGCTTTGCATGTATGAGGCCCCGGGTTCAATCCCCGGCATCTCCAGACTTTTGCCATGCTTACCTTGGATTTTGGGCCGAAAGCTAGGCTGGCATCATGATGAAGGAAGAGATATGTCCTCCAACCGGGATGAGGACCCCGCTTAATCTGTCAGACGTTTGCCTTGAAAAATCCCATGAAATGGGGCTATCTCATTTTTGATGATTATAGATCAAAAGAATCCTACTTGTTGAAGACATCAAAGTGATGATTCATCTTGACAACCATAATGCTTTGATGATAGAAATCTGTCGCATCTCTCTTGATCATTGGTAAGGGTTCTTCTTCTAAACCAGAGACTCTTTACAGTAGCTTTTAGAAAAACGGAATATTTTGTTTATCTCAATCACCTTCAATCTACAGATTTTTCCGTTCTCTTTCCTTTTGAAAATGCATCCAAAATGCACGTTCTTGATGCTGGGTGCGTAGTAATGACTCCCATAACTTTCTGTCATTTCTTTCATGGTTCCGCGCAGCCATCCATTTGCCACCAATGCTGCCCAAGGTCTTTGTATCAAAGTTCCTTTCCTTTCTGTAAAATTGAAATTTGGAGCACCCCTGCTTATCCCCAAGCCAAGACAGAACATGAACTTTGGTCTGAAATCCTCCTTTGGGGTGATAAGACGTACCTTACAGTGTGCTCTAAGAACTGGTGACTTTGAGAGGGAGCTGCAGGTAATGTTCATGATTTTCATCGATCTGCTCCTGATCCCCACCCCCACAACCTTTCTTGAGCGAGAGATAATTACAGCGCTGAAAGATACTTCAGCCACTCCTTCGATAGCTCAGTTGGTAGAGCGGAGGACTGTAGCATAAAGTCAGACATCCTTAGGTCGCTGGTTCAAATCCGGCTCGAAGGATTTTTTGCTTCGATTTCCATATCTTTCACTTTTATTCAAACAATACCTTCCATTGATTATGATCGAGACTTTGCAGTCCCTGGGTTTCAGGGATTCCTTGCATCCATCAAACAGCTCGAGTGCAAAAGTGGGGATGTAGCTCAGTGGTAGAGCGCATGCTTCGCATGTATGAGGTCCCGGGTTCAATCCCCGGCATCTCCAGGAGCCTCTGTTCCTTATCTTGGCTTTTTTCCAGAAGGCTAGCCTGCCATCATGCAGAAAGAAGAAGTTTGTCATGCAGTTGGGGTGAGAGCCCCACTTAAATAGTCAGACATTTGCTTTGGAAAAATCTTTGAACTAGGCATAGTTTGCGCATTTCAAGAAAATCGGAGAATTTTGCATTCCAAAAGAAGGAAATAAATGCCCTCTCTGAGGATCGAACTCAGGACCTTCAGATTATGAGACTGACGCGCTGCCTACTGCGCTAAGAAGGCTGTATATAGGCATCTGTACATAAGACCATGAAGATCATCCAGGTACAAGGCTGAAGGATTTTCCTGACTGACATTGTATACTGCAGAGTCGAATGGGGTGATGTGGCCGTCGGTTCAATGCAGGGTTTCCAATCATACAGTCAAACCTTGCAGAAGTGGGGATGTAGCTCAGTGGTAGAGCGCATGCTTTGCATGTATGAGGCCCCGGGTTCAATCCCCGGCATCTCCAGACTTTTGCCATGCTTACCTTGGATTTTGGGCCGAAAGCTAGGCTGGCATCATGATGAAGGAAGAGATATGTCCTCCAACCGGGATGAGGACCCCGCTTAATCTGTCAGACGTTTGCCTTGAAAAATCCCATGAAATGGGGCTATCTCATTTTTGATGATTATAGATCAAAAGAATCCTACTTGTTGAAGACATCAAAGTGATGATTCATCTTGACAACCATAATGCTTTGATGATAGAAATCTGTCGCATCTCTCTTGATCATTGGTAAGGGTTCTTCTTCTAAACCAGAGACTCTTTACAGTAGCTTTTAGAAAAACGGAATATTTTGTTTATCTCAATCACCTTCAATCTACAGATTTTTCCGTTCTCTTTCCTTTTGAAAATGCATCCAAAATGCACGTTCTTGATGCTGGGTGCGTAGTAATGACTCCCATAACTTTCTGTCATTTCTTTCATGGTTCCGCGCAGCCATCCATTTGCCACCAATGCTGCCCAAGGTCTTTGTATCAAAGTTCCTTTCCTTTCTGTAAAATTGAAATTTGGAGCACCCCTGCTTATCCCCAAGCCAAGACAGAACATGAACTTTGGTCTGAAATCCTCCTTTGGGGTGATAAGACGTACCTTACAGTGTGCTCTAAGAACTGGTGACTTTGAGAGGGAGCTGCAGGTAATGTTCATGATTTTCATCGATCTGCTCCTGATCCCCACCCCCACAACCTTTCTTGAGCGAGAGATAATTACAGCGCTGAAAGATACTTCAGCCACTCCTTCGATAGCTCAGTTGGTAGAGCGGAGGACTGTAGCATAAAGTCAGACATCCTTAGGTCGCTGGTTCAAATCCGGCTCGAAGGATTTTTTGCTTCGATTTCCATATATTTCACTTTTATTCAAACAATACCTTCCATTGATTATGATCGAGACTTTGCAGTCCCTGGGTTTCAGGGATTCCTTGCATCCATCAAACAGCTCGAGGGCAAAAGTGGGGATGTAGCTCAGTGGTAGAGCGCATGCTTCGCATGTATGAGGTCCCGGGTTCAATCCCCGGCATCTCCAGGAGCCTCTGTTCCTTATCTTGGCTTTTTTCCAGAAGGCTAGCCTGCCATCATGCAGAAAGAAGAAGTTTGTCATGCAGTTGGGGTGAGAGCCCCACTTAAATAGTCAGACATTTGCTTTGGAAAAATCTTTGAACTAGGCATAGTTTGCGCATTTCAAGAAAATCGGAGAATTTTGCATTCCAAAAGAAGGAAATAAATGCCCTCTCTGAGGATCGAACTCAGGACCTTCAGATTATGAGACTGACGCGCTGCCTACTGCGCTAAGAAGACTGTATATAGGCATCTGTACATAAGACCATGAAGATCATCCAGGTACAAGGCTGAAGGATTTTCCTGACTGACATTGTATACTGCAGAGTCGAATGGGGTGATGTGGCCGTCGGTTCAATGCAGGGTTTCCAATCATACAGTCAAACCTTGCAGAAGTGGGGATGTAGCTCAGTGGTAGAGCGCATGCTTTGCATGTATGAGGCCCCGGGTTCAATCCCCGGCATCTCCAGACTTTTGCCATGCTTACCTTGGATTTTGGGCCGAAAGCTAGGCTGGCATCATGATGAAGGAAGAGATATGTCCTCCAACCGGGATGAGGACCCCGCTTAATCTGTCAGACGTTTGCCTTGAAAAATCCCATGAAATGGGGCTATCTCATTTTTGATGATTATAGATCAAAAGAATCCTACTTGTTGAAGACATCAAAGTGATGATTCATCTTGACAACCATAATGCTTTGATGATAGAAATCTGTCGCATCTCTCTTGATCATTGGTAAGGGTTCTTCTTCTAAACCAGAGACTCTTTACAGTAGCTTTTAGAAAAACGGAATATTTTGTTTATCTCAATCACCTTCAATCTACAGATTTTTCCGTTCTCTTTCCTTTTGAAAATGCATCCAAAATGCACGTTCTTGATGCTGGGTGCGTAGTAATGACTCCCATAACTTTCTGTCATTTCTTTCATGGTTCCGCGCAGCCATCCATTTGCCACCAATGCTGCCCAAGGTCTTTGTATCAAAGTTCCTTTCCTTTCTGTAAAATTGAAATTTGGAGCACCCCTGCTTATCCCCAAGCCAAGACAGAACATGAACTTTGGTCTGAAATCCTCCTTTGGGGTGATAAGACGTACCTTACAGTGTGCTCTAAGAACTGGTGACTTTGAGAGGGAGCTGCAGGTAATGTTCATGATTTTCATCGATCTGCTCCTGATCCCCACCCCCACAACCTTTCTTGAGCGAGAGATAATTACAGCGCTGAAAGATACTTCAGCCACTCCTTCGATAGCTCAGTTGGTAGAGCGGAGGACTGTAGCATAAAGTCAGACATCCTTAGGTCGCTGGTTCAAATCCGGCTCGAAGGATTTTTTGCTTCGATTTCCATATATTTCACTTTTATTCAAACAATACCTTCCATTGATTATGATCGAGACTTTGCAGTCCCTGGGTTTCAGGGATTCCTTGCATCCATCAAACAGCTCGAGGGCAAAAGTGGGGATGTAGCTCAGTGGTAGAGCGCATGCTTCGCATGTATGAGGTCCCGGGTTCAATCCCCGGCATCTCCAGGAGCCTCTGTTCCTTATCTTGGCTTTTTTCCAGAAGGCTAGCCTGCCATCATGCAGAAAGAAGAAGTTTGTCATGCAGTTGGGGTGAGAGCCCCACTTAAATAGTCAGACATTTGCTTTGGAAAAATCTTTGAACTAGGCATAGTTTGCGCATTTCAAGAAAATCGGAGAATTTTGCATTCCAAAAGAAGGAAATAAATGCCCTCTCTGAGGATCGAACTCAGGACCTTCAGATTATGAGACTGACGCGCTGCCTACTGCGCTAAGAAGACTGTATATAGGCATCTGTACATAAGACCATGAAGATCATCCAGGTACAAGGCTGAAGGATTTTCCTGACTGACATTGTATACTGCAGAGTCGAATGGGGTGATGTGGCCGTCGGTTCAATGCAGGGTTTCCAATCATACAGTCAAACCTTGCAGAAGTGGGGATGTAGCTCAGTGGTAGAGCGCATGCTTTGCATGTATGAGGCCCCGGGTTCAATCCCCGGCATCTCCAGACTTTTGCCATGCTTACCTTGGATTTTGGGCCGAAAGCTAGGCTGGCATCATGATGAAGGAAGAGATATGTCCTCCAACCGGGATGAGGACCCCGCTTAATCTGTCAGACGTTTGCCTTGAAAAATCCCATGAAATGGGGCTATCTCATTTTTGATGATTATAGATCAAAAGAATCCTACTTGTTGAAGACATCAAAGTGATGATTCATCTTGACAACCATAATGCTTTGATGATAGAAATCTGTCGCATCTCTCTTGATCATTGGTAAGGGTTCTTCTTCTAAACCAGAGACTCTTTACAGTAGCTTTTAGAAAAACGGAATATTTTGTTTATCTCAATCACCTTCAATCTACAGATTTTTCCGTTCTCTTTCCTTTTGAAAATGCATCCAAAATGCACGTTCTTGATGCTGGGTGCGTAGTAATGACTCCCATAACTTTCTGTCATTTCTTTCATGGTTCCGCGCAGCCATCCATTTGCCACCAATGCTGCCCAAGGTCTTTGTATCAAAGTTCCTTTCCTTTCTGTAAAATTGAAATTTGGAGCACCCCTGCTTATCCCCAAGCCAAGACAGAACATGAACTTTGGTCTGAAATCCTCCTTTGGGGTGATAAGACGTACCTTACAGTGTGCTCTAAGAACTGGTGACTTTGAGAGGGAGCTGCAGGTAATGTTCATGATTTTCATCGATCTGCTCCTGATCCCCACCCCCACAACCTTTCTTGAGCGAGAGATAATTACAGCGCTGAAAGATACTTCAGCCACTCCTTCGATAGCTCAGTTGGTAGAGCGGAGGACTGTAGCATAAAGTCAGACATCCTTAGGTCGCTGGTTCAAATCCGGCTCGAAGGATTTTTTGCTTCGATTTCCATATATTTCACTTTTATTCAAACAATACCTTCCATTGATTATGATCGAGACTTTGCAGTCCCTGGGTTTCAGGGATTCCTTGCATCCATCAAACAGCTCGAGGGCAAAAGTGGGGATGTAGCTCAGTGGTAGAGCGCATGCTTCGCATGTATGAGGTCCCGGGTTCAATCCCCGGCATCTCCAGGAGCCTCTGTTCCTTATCTTGGCTTTTTTCCAGAAGGCTAGCCTGCCATCATGCAGAAAGAAGAAGTTTGTCATGCAGTTGGGGTGAGAGCCCCACTTAAATAGTCAGACATTTGCTTTGGAAAAATCTTTGAACTAGGCATAGTTTGCGCATTTCAAGAAAATCGGAGAATTTTGCATTCCAAAAGAAGGAAATAAATGCCCTCTCTGAGGATCGAACTCAGGACCTTCAGATTATGAGACTGACGCGCTGCCTACTGCGCTAAGAAGACTGTATATAGGCATCTGTACATAAGACCATGAAGATCATCCAGGTACAAGGCTGAAGGATTTTCCTGACTGACATTGTATACTGCAGAGTCGAATGGGGTGATGTGGCCGTCGGTTCAATGCAGGGTTTCCAATCATACAGTCAAACCTTGCAGAAGTGGGGATGTAGCTCAGTGGTAGAGCGCATGCTTTGCATGTATGAGGCCCCGGGTTCAATCCCCGGCATCTCCAGACTTTTGCCATGCTTACCTTGGATTTTGGGCCGAAAGCTAGGCTGGCATCATGATGAAGGAAGAGATATGTCCTCCAACCGGGATGAGGACCCCGCTTAATCTGTCAGACGTTTGCCTTGAAAAATCCCATGAAATGGGGCTATCTCATTTTTGATGATTATAGATCAAAAGAATCCTACTTGTTGAAGACATCAAAGTGATGATTCATCTTGACAACCATAATGCTTTGATGATAGAAATCTGTCGCATCTCTCTTGATCATTGGTAAGGGTTCTTCTTCTAAACCAGAGACTCTTTACAGTAGCTTTTAGAAAAACGGAATATTTTGTTTATCTCAATCACCTTCAATCTACAGATTTTTCCGTTCTCTTTCCTTTTGAAAATGCATCCAAAATGCACGTTCTTGATGCTGGGTGCGTAGTAATGACTCCCATAACTTTCTGTCATTTCTTTCATGGTTCCGCGCAGCCATCCATTTGCCACCAATGCTGCCCAAGGTCTTTGTATCAAAGTTCCTTTCCTTTCTGTAAAATTGAAAT
>NW_028188037.1:92500-159007 GCF_964204655.1 Triturus cristatus
TATCTTTCACTTTTATTCAAACAATACCTTCCATTGATTATGATCGAGACTTTGCAGTCCCTGGGTTTCAGGGATTCCTTGCATCCATCAAACAGCTCGAGTGCAAAAGTGGGGATGTAGCTCAGTGGTAGAGCGCATGCTTCGCATGTATGAGGTCCCGGGTTCAATCCCCGGCATCTCCAGGAGCCTCTGTTCCTTATCTTGGCTTTTTTCCAGAAGGCTAGCCTGCCATCATGCAGAAAGAAGAAGTTTGTCATGCAGTTGGGGTGAGAGCCCCACTTAAATAGTCAGACATTTGCTTTGGAAAAATCTTTGAACTAGGCATAGTTTGCGCATTTCAAGAAAATCGGAGAATTTTGCATTCCAAAAGAAGGAAATAAATGCCCTCTCTGAGGATCGAACTCAGGACCTTCAGATTATGAGACTGACGCGCTGCCTACTGCGCTAAGAAGGCTGTATATAGGCATCTGTACATAAGACCATGAAGATCATCCAGGTACAAGGCTGAAGGATTTTCCTGACTGACATTGTATACTGCAGAGTCGAATGGGGTGATGTGGCCGTCGGTTCAATGCAGGGTTTCCAATCATACAGTCAAACCTTGCAGAAGTGGGGATGTAGCTCAGTGGTAGAGCGCATGCTTTGCATGTATGAGGCCCCGGGTTCAATCCCCGGCATCTCCAGACTTTTGCCATGCTTACCTTGGATTTTGGGCCGAAAGCTAGGCTGGCATCATGATGAAGGAAGAGATATGTCCTCCAACCGGGATGAGGACCCCGCTTAATCTGTCAGACGTTTGCCTTGAAAAATCCCATGAAATGGGGCTATCTCATTTTTGATGATTATAGATCAAAAGAATCCTACTTGTTGAAGACATCAAAGTGATGATTCATCTTGACAACCATAATGCTTTGATGATAGAAATCTGTCGCATCTCTCTTGATCATTGGTAAGGGTTCTTCTTCTAAACCAGAGACTCTTTACAGTAGCTTTTAGAAAAACGGAATATTTTGTTTATCTCAATCACCTTCAATCTACAGATTTTTCCGTTCTCTTTCCTTTTGAAAATGCATCCAAAATGCACGTTCTTGATGCTGGGTGCGTAGTAATGACTCCCATAACTTTCTGTCATTTCTTTCATGGTTCCGCGCAGCCATCCATTTGCCACCAATGCTGCCCAAGGTCTTTGTATCAAAGTTCCTTTCCTTTCTGTAAAATTGAAATTTGGAGCACCCCTGCTTATCCCCAAGCCAAGACAGAACATGAACTTTGGTCTGAAATCCTCCTTTGGGGTGATAAGACGTACCTTACAGTGTGCTCTAAGAACTGGTGACTTTGAGAGGGAGCTGCAGGTAATGTTCATGATTTTCATCGATCTGCTCCTGATCCCCACCCCCACAACCTTTCTTGAGCGAGAGATAATTACAGCGCTGAAAGATACTTCAGCCACTCCTTCGATATCTCAGTTGGTAGAGCGGAGGACTGTAGCATAAAGTCAGACATCCTTAGGTCGCTGGTTCAAATCCGGCTCGAAGGATTTTTTGCTTCGATTTCCATATATTTCACTTTTATTCAAACAATACCTTCCATTGATTATGATCGAGACTTTGCAGTCCCTGGGTTTCAGGGATTCCTTGCATCCATCAAACAGCTCGAGGGCAAAAGTGGGGATGTAGCTCAGTGGTAGAGCGCATGCTTCGCATGTATGAGGTCCCGGGTTCAATCCCCGGCATCTCCAGGAGCCTCTGTTCCTTATCTTGGCTTTTTTCCAGAAGGCTAGCCTGCCATCATGCAGAAAGAAGAAGTTTGTCATGCAGTTGGGGTGAGAGCCCCACTTAAATAGTCAGACATTTGCTTTGGAAAAATCTTTGAACTAGGCATAGTTTGCGCATTTCAAGAAAATCGGAGAATTTTGCATTCCAAAAGAAGGAAATAAATGCCCTCTCTGAGGATCGAACTCAGGACCTTCAGATTATGAGACTGACGCGCTGCCTACTGCGCTAAGAAGACTGTATATAGGCATCTGTACATAAGACCATGAAGATCATCCAGGTACAAGGCTGAAGGATTTTCCTGACTGACATTGTATACTGCAGAGTCGAATGGGGTGATGTGGCCGTCGGTTCAATGCAGGGTTTCCAATCATACAGTCAAACCTTGCAGAAGTGGGGATGTAGCTCAGTGGTAGAGCGCATGCTTTGCATGTATGAGGCCCCGGGTTCAATCCCCGGCATCTCCAGACTTTTGCCATGCTTACCTTGGATTTTGGGCCGAAAGCTAGGCTGGCATCATGATGAAGGAAGAGATATGTCCTCCAACCGGGATGAGGACCCCGCTTAATCTGTCAGACGTTTGCCTTGAAAAATCCCATGAAATGGGGCTATCTCATTTTTGATGATTATAGATCAAAAGAATCCTACTTGTTGAAGACATCAAAGTGATGATTCATCTTGACAACCATAATGCTTTGATGATAGAAATCTGTTGCATCTCTCTTGATCATTGGTAAGGGTTCTTCTTCTAAACCAGAGACTCTTTACAGTAGCTTTTAGAAAAACGGAATATTTTGTTTATCTCAATCACCTTCAATCTACAGATTTTTCCGTTCTCTTTCCTTTTGAAAATGCATCCAAAATGCACGTTCTTGATGCTGGGTGCGTAGTAATGACTCCCATAACTTTCTGTCATTTCTTTCATGGTTCCGCGCAGCCATCCATTTGCCACCAATGCTGCCCAAGGTCTTTGTATCAAAGTTCCTTTCCTTTCTGTAAAATTGAAATTTGGAGCACCCCTGCTTATCCCCAAGCCAAGACAGAACATGAACTTTGGTCTGAAATCCTCCTTTGGGGTGATAAGACGTACCTTACAGTGTGCTCTAAGAACTGGTGACTTTGAGAGGGAGCTGCAGGTAATGTTCATGATTTTCATCGATCTGCTCCTGATCCCCACCCCCACAACCTTTCTTGAGCGAGAGATAATTACAGCGCTGAAAGATACTTCAGCCACTCCTTCGATAGCTCAGTTGGTAGAGCGGAGGACTGTAGCATAAAGTCAGACATCCTTAGGTCGCTGGTTCAAATCCGGCTCGAAGGATTTTTTGCTTCGATTTCCATATCTTTCACTTTTATTCAAACAATACCTTCCATTGATTATGATCGAGACTTTGCAGTCCCTGGGTTTCAGGGATTCCTTGCATCCATCAAACAGCTCGAGTGCAAAAGTGGGGATGTAGCTCAGTGGTAGAGCGCATGCTTCGCATGTATGAGGTCCCGGGTTCAATCCCCGGCATCTCCAGGAGCCTCTGTTCCTTATCTTGGCTTTTTTCCAGAAGGCTAGCCTGCCATCATGCAGAAAGAAGAAGTTTGTCATGCAGTTGGGGTGAGAGCCCCACTTAAATAGTCAGACATTTGCTTTGGAAAAATCTTTGAACTAGGCATAGTTTGCGCATTTCAAGAAAATCGGAGAATTTTGCATTCCAAAAGAAGGAAATAAATGCCCTCTCTGAGGATCGAACTCAGGACCTTCAGATTATGAGACTGACGCGCTGCCTACTGCGCTAAGAAGGCTGTATATAGGCATCTGTACATAAGACCATGAAGATCATCCAGGTACAAGGCTGAAGGATTTTCCTGACTGACATTGTATACTGCAGAGTCGAATGGGGTGATGTGGCCGTCGGTTCAATGCAGGGTTTCCAATCATACAGTCAAACGTTGCAGAAGTGGGGATGTAGCTCAGTGGTAGAGCGCATGCTTTGCATGTATGAGGCCCCGGGTTCAATCCCCGGCATCTCCAGACTTTTGCCATGCTTACCTTGGATTTTGGGCCGAAAGCTAGGCTGGCATCATGATGAAGGAAGAGATATGTCCTCCAACCGGGATGAGGACCCCGCTTAATCTGTCAGACGTTTGCCTTGAAAAATCCCATGAAATGGGGCTATCTCATTTTTTATGATTATAGATCAAAAGAATCCTACTTGTTGAAGACATCAAAGTGATGATTCATCTTGACAACCATAATGCTTTGATGATAGAAATCTGTTGCATCTCTCTTGATCATTGGTAAGGGTTCTTCTTCTAAACCAGAGACTCTTTACAGTAGCTTTTAGAAAAACGGAATATTTTGTTTATCTCAATCACCTTCAATCTACAGATTTTTCCGTTCTCTTTCCTTTTGAAAATGCATCCAAAATGCACGTTCTTGATGCTGGGTGCGTAGTAATGACTCCCATAACTTTCTGTCATTTCTTTCATGGTTCCGCGCAGCCATCCATTTGCCACCAATGCTGCCCAAGGTCTTTGTATCAAAGTTCCTTTCCTTTCTGTAAAATTGAAATTTGGAGCACCCCTGCTTATCCCCAAGCCAAGACAGAACATGAACTTTGGTCTGAAATCCTCCTTTGGGGTGATAAGACGTACCTTACAGTGTGCTCTAAGAACTGGTGACTTTGAGAGGGAGCTGCAGGTAATGTTCATGATTTTCATCGATCTGCTCCTGATCCCCACCCCCACAACCTTTCTTGAGCGAGAGATAATTACAGCGCTGAAAGATACTTCAGCCACTCCTTCGATAGCTCAGTTGGTAGAGCGGAGGACTGTAGCATAAAGTCAGACATCCTTAGGTCGCTGGTTCAAATCCGGCTCGAAGGATTTTTTGCTTCGATTTCCATATCTTTCACTTTTATTCAAACAATACCTTCCATTGATTATGATCGAGACTTTGCAGTCCCTGGGTTTCAGGGATTCCTTGCATCCATCAAACAGCTCGAGTGCAAAAGTGGGGATGTAGCTCAGTGGTAGAGCGCATGCTTCGCATGTATGAGGTCCCGGGTTCAATCCCCGGCATCTCCAGGAGCCTCTGTTCCTTATCTTGGCTTTTTTCCAGAAGGCTAGCCTGCCATCATGCAGAAAGAAGAAGTTTGTCATGCAGTTGGGGTGAGAGCCCCACTTAAATAGTCAGACATTTGCTTTGGAAAAATCTTTGAACTAGGCATAGTTTGCGCATTTCAAGAAAATCGGAGAATTTTGCATTCCAAAAGAAGGAAATAAATGCCCTCTCTGAGGATCGAACTCAGGACCTTCAGATTATGAGACTGACGCGCTGCCTACTGCGCTAAGAAGGCTGTATATAGGCATCTGTACATAAGACCATGAAGATCATCCAGGTACAAGGCTGAAGGATTTTCCTGACTGACATTGTATACTGCAGAGTCGAATGGGGTGATGTGGCCGTCGGTTCAATGCAGGGTTTCCAATCATACAGTCAAACCTTGCAGAAGTGGGGATGTAGCTCAGTGGTAGAGCGCATGCTTTGCATGTATGAGGCCCCGGGTTCAATCCCCGGCATCTCCAGACTTTTGCCATGCTTACCTTGGATTTTGGGCCGAAAGCTAGGCTGGCATCATGATGAAGGAAGAGATATGTCCTCCAACCGGGATGAGGACCCCGCTTAATCTGTCAGACGTTTGCCTTGAAAAATCCCATGAAATGGGGCTATCTCATTTTTGATGATTATAGATCAAAAGAATCCTACTTGTTGAAGACATCAAAGTGATGATTCATCTTGACAACCATAATGCTTTGATGATAGAAATCTGTCGCATCTCTCTTGATCATTGGTAAGGGTTCTTCTTCTAAACCAGAGACTCTTTACAGTAGCTTTTAGAAAAACGGAATATTTTGTTTATCTCAATCACCTTCAATCTACAGATTTTTCCGTTCTCTTTCCTTTTGAAAATGCATCCAAAATGCACGTTCTTGATGCTGGGTGCGTAGTAATGACTCCCATAACTTTCTGTCATTTCTTTCATGGTTCCGCGCAGCCATCCATTTGCCACCAATGCTGCCCAAGGTCTTTGTATCAAAGTTCCTTTCCTTTCTGTAAAATTGAAATTTGGAGCACCCCTGCTTATCCCCAAGCCAAGACAGAACATGAACTTTGGTCTGAAATCCTCCTTTGGGGTGATAAGACGTACCTTACAGTGTGCTCTAAGAACTGGTGACTTTGAGAGGGAGCTGCAGGTAATGTTCATGATTTTCATCGATCTGCTCCTGATCCCCACCCCCACAACCTTTCTTGAGCGAGAGATAATTACAGCGCTGAAAGATACTTCAGCCACTCCTTCGATAGCTCAGTTGGTAGAGCGGAGGACTGTAGCATAAAGTCAGACATCCTTAGGTCGCTGGTTCAAATCCGGCTCGAAGGATTTTTTGCTTCGATTTCCATATATTTCACTTTTATTCAAACAATACCTTCCATTGATTATGATCGAGACTTTGCAGTCCCTGGGTTTCAGGGATTCCTTGCATCCATCAAACAGCTCGAGGGCAAAAGTGGGGATGTAGCTCAGTGGTAGAGCGCATGCTTCGCATGTATGAGGTCCCGGGTTCAATCCCCGGCATCTCCAGGAGCCTCTGTTCCTTATCTTGGCTTTTTTCCAGAAGGCTAGCCTGCCATCATGCAGAAAGAAGAAGTTTGTCATGCAGTTGGGGTGAGAGCCCCACTTAAATAGTCAGACATTTGCTTTGGAAAAATCTTTGAACTAGGCATAGTTTGCGCATTTCAAGAAAATCGGAGAATTTTGCATTCCAAAAGAAGGAAATAAATGCCCTCTCTGAGGATCGAACTCAGGACCTTCAGATTATGAGACTGACGCGCTGCCTACTGCGCTAAGAAGACTGTATATAGGCATCTGTACATAAGACCATGAAGATCATCCAGGTACAAGGCTGAAGGATTTTCCTGACTGACATTGTATACTGCAGAGTCGAATGGGGTGATGTGGCCGTCGGTTCAATGCAGGGTTTCCAATCATACAGTCAAACCTTGCAGAAGTGGGGATGTAGCTCAGTGGTAGAGCGCATGCTTTGCATGTATGAGGCCCCGGGTTCAATCCCCGGCATCTCCAGACTTTTGCCATGCTTACCTTGGATTTTGGGCCGAAAGCTAGGCTGGCATCATGATGAAGGAAGAGATATGTCCTCCAACCGGGATGAGGACCCCGCTTAATCTGTCAGACGTTTGCCTTGAAAAATCCCATGAAATGGGGCTATCTCATTTTTGATGATTATAGATCAAAAGAATCCTACTTGTTGAAGACATCAAAGTGATGATTCATCTTGACAACCATAATGCTTTGATGATAGAAATCTGTTGCATCTCTCTTGATCATTGGTAAGGGTTCTTCTTCTAAACCAGAGACTCTTTACAGTAGCTTTTAGAAAAACGGAATATTTTGTTTATCTCAATCACCTTCAATCTACAGATTTTTCCGTTCTCTTTCCTTTTGAAAATGCATCCAAAATGCACGTTCTTGATGCTGGGTGCGTAGTAATGACTCCCATAACTTTCTGTCATTTCTTTCATGGTTCCGCGCAGCCATCCATTTGCCACCAATGCTGCCCAAGGTCTTTGTATCAAAGTTCCTTTCCTTTCTGTAAAATTGAAATTTGGAGCACCCCTGCTTATCCCCAAGCCAAGACAGAACATGAACTTTGGTCTGAAATCCTCCTTTGGGGTGATAAGACGTACCTTACAGTGTGCTCTAAGAACTGGTGACTTTGAGAGGGAGCTGCAGGTAATGTTCATGATTTTCATCGATCTGCTCCTGATCCCCACCCCCACAACCTTTCTTGAGCGAGAGATAATTACAGCGCTGAAAGATACTTCAGCCACTCCTTCGATAGCTCAGTTGGTAGAGCGGAGGACTGTAGCATAAAGTCAGACATCCTTAGGTCGCTGGTTCAAATCCGGCTCGAAGGATTTTTTGCTTCGATTTCCATATCTTTCACTTTTATTCAAACAATACCTTCCATTGATTATGATCGAGACTTTGCAGTCCCTGGGTTTCAGGGATTCCTTGCATCCATCAAACAGCTCGAGTGCAAAAGTGGGGATGTAGCTCAGTGGTAGAGCGCATGCTTCGCATGTATGAGGTCCCGGGTTCAATCCCCGGCATCTCCAGGAGCCTCTGTTCCTTATCTTGGCTTTTTTCCAGAAGGCTAGCCTGCCATCATGCAGAAAGAAGAAGTTTGTCATGCAGTTGGGGTGAGAGCCCCACTTAAATAGTCAGACATTTGCTTTGGAAAAATCTTTGAACTAGGCATAGTTTGCGCATTTCAAGAAAATCGGAGAATTTTGCATTCCAAAAGAAGGAAATAAATGCCCTCTCTGAGGATCGAACTCAGGACCTTCAGATTATGAGACTGACGCGCTGCCTACTGCGCTAAGAAGGCTGTATATAGGCATCTGTACATAAGACCATGAAGATCATCCAGGTACAAGGCTGAAGGATTTTCCTGACTGACATTGTATACTGCAGAGTCGAATGGGGTGATGTGGCCGTCGGTTCAATGCAGGGTTTCCAATCATACAGTCAAACGTTGCAGAAGTGGGGATGTAGCTCAGTGGTAGAGCGCATGCTTTGCATGTATGAGGCCCCGGGTTCAATCCCCGGCATCTCCAGACTTTTGCCATGCTTACCTTGGATTTTGGGCCGAAAGCTAGGCTGGCATCATGATGAAGGAAGAGATATGTCCTCCAACCGGGATGAGGACCCCGCTTAATCTGTCAGACGTTTGCCTTGAAAAATCCCATGAAATGGGGCTATCTCATTTTTTATGATTATAGATCAAAAGAATCCTACTTGTTGAAGACATCAAAGTGATGATTCATCTTGACAACCATAATGCTTTGATGATAGAAATCTGTTGCATCTCTCTTGATCATTGGTAAGGGTTCTTCTTCTAAACCAGAGACTCTTTACAGTAGCTTTTAGAAAAACGGAATATTTTGTTTATCTCAATCACCTTCAATCTACAGATTTTTCCGTTCTCTTTCCTTTTGAAAATGCATCCAAAATGCACGTTCTTGATGCTGGGTGCGTAGTAATGACTCCCATAACTTTCTGTCATTTCTTTCATGGTTCCGCGCAGCCATCCATTTGCCACCAATGCTGCCCAAGGTCTTTGTATCAAAGTTCCTTTCCTTTCTGTAAAATTGAAATTTGGAGCACCCCTGCTTATCCCCAAGCCAAGACAGAACATGAACTTTGGTCTGAAATCCTCCTTTGGGGTGATAAGACGTACCTTACAGTGTGCTCTAAGAACTGGTGACTTTGAGAGGGAGCTGCAGGTAATGTTCATGATTTTCATCGATCTGCTCCTGATCCCCACCCCCACAACCTTTCTTGAGCGAGAGATAATTACAGCGCTGAAAGATACTTCAGCCACTCCTTCGATAGCTCAGTTGGTAGAGCGGAGGACTGTAGCATAAAGTCAGACATCCTTAGGTCGCTGGTTCAAATCCGGCTCGAAGGATTTTTTGCTTCGATTTCCATATCTTTCACTTTTATTCAAACAATACCTTCCATTGATTATGATCGAGACTTTGCAGTCCCTGGGTTTCAGGGATTCCTTGCATCCATCAAACAGCTCGAGTGCAAAAGTGGGGATGTAGCTCAGTGGTAGAGCGCATGCTTCGCATGTATGAGGTCCCGGGTTCAATCCCCGGCATCTCCAGGAGCCTCTGTTCCTTATCTTGGCTTTTTTCCAGAAGGCTAGCCTGCCATCATGCAGAAAGAAGAAGTTTGTCATGCAGTTGGGGTGAGAGCCCCACTTAAATAGTCAGACATTTGCTTTGGAAAAATCTTTGAACTAGGCATAGTTTGCGCATTTCAAGAAAATCGGAGAATTTTGCATTCCAAAAGAAGGAAATAAATGCCCTCTCTGAGGATCGAACTCAGGACCTTCAGATTATGAGACTGACGCGCTGCCTACTGCGCTAAGAAGGCTGTATATAGGCATCTGTACATAAGACCATGAAGATCATCCAGGTACAAGGCTGAAGGATTTTCCTGACTGACATTGTATACTGCAGAGTCGAATGGGGTGATGTGGCCGTCGGTTCAATGCAGGGTTTCCAATCATACAGTCAAACCTTGCAGAAGTGGGGATGTAGCTCAGTGGTAGAGCGCATGCTTTGCATGTATGAGGCCCCGGGTTCAATCCCCGGCATCTCCAGACTTTTGCCATGCTTACCTTGGATTTTGGGCCGAAAGCTAGGCTGGCATCATGATGAAGGAAGAGATATGTCCTCCAACCGGGATGAGGACCCCGCTTAATCTGTCAGACGTTTGCCTTGAAAAATCCCATGAAATGGGGCTATCTCATTTTTGATGATTATAGATCAAAAGAATCCTACTTGTTGAAGACATCAAAGTGATGATTCATCTTGACAACCATAATGCTTTGATGATAGAAATCTGTTGCATCTCTCTTGATCATTGGTAAGGGTTCTTCTTCTAAACCAGAGACTCTTTACAGTAGCTTTTAGAAAAACGGAATATTTTGTTTATCTCAATCACCTTCAATCTACAGATTTTTCCGTTCTCTTTCCTTTTGAAAATGCATCCAAAATGCACGTTCTTGATGCTGGGTGCGTAGTAATGACTCCCATAACTTTCTGTCATTTCTTTCATGGTTCCGCGCAGCCATCCATTTGCCACCAATGCTGCCCAAGGTCTTTGTATCAAAGTTCCTTTCCTTTCTGTAAAATTGAAATTTGGAGCACCCCTGCTTATCCCCAAGCCAAGACAGAACATGAACTTTGGTCTGAAATCCTCCTTTGGGGTGATAAGACGTACCTTACAGTGTGCTCTAAGAACTGGTGACTTTGAGAGGGAGCTGCAGGTAATGTTCATGATTTTCATCGATCTGCTCCTGATCCCCACCCCCACAACCTTTCTTGAGCGAGAGATAATTACAGCGCTGAAAGATACTTCAGCCACTCCTTCGATAGCTCAGTTGGTAGAGCGGAGGACTGTAGCATAAAGTCAGACATCCTTAGGTCGCTGGTTCAAATCCGGCTCGAAGGATTTTTTGCTTCGATTTCCATATCTTTCACTTTTATTCAAACAATACCTTCCATTGATTATGATCGAGACTTTGCAGTCCCTGGGTTTCAGGGATTCCTTGCATCCATCAAACAGCTCGAGTGCAAAAGTGGGGATGTAGCTCAGTGGTAGAGCGCATGCTTCGCATGTATGAGGTCCCGGGTTCAATCCCCGGCATCTCCAGGAGCCTCTGTTCCTTATCTTGGCTTTTTTCCAGAAGGCTAGCCTGCCATCATGCAGAAAGAAGAAGTTTGTCATGCAGTTGGGGTGAGAGCCCCACTTAAATAGTCAGACATTTGCTTTGGAAAAATCTTTGAACTAGGCATAGTTTGCGCATTTCAAGAAAATCGGAGAATTTTGCATTCCAAAAGAAGGAAATAAATGCCCTCTCTGAGGATCGAACTCAGGACCTTCAGATTATGAGACTGACGCGCTGCCTACTGCGCTAAGAAGGCTGTATATAGGCATCTGTACATAAGACCATGAAGATCATCCAGGTACAAGGCTGAAGGATTTTCCTGACTGACATTGTATACTGCAGAGTCGAATGGGGTGATGTGGCCGTCGGTTCAATGCAGGGTTTCCAATCATACAGTCAAACGTTGCAGAAGTGGGGATGTAGCTCAGTGGTAGAGCGCATGCTTTGCATGTATGAGGCCCCGGGTTCAATCCCCGGCATCTCCAGACTTTTGCCATGCTTACCTTGGATTTTGGGCCGAAAGCTAGGCTGGCATCATGATGAAGGAAGAGATATGTCCTCCAACCGGGATGAGGACCCCGCTTAATCTGTCAGACGTTTGCCTTGAAAAATCCCATGAAATGGGGCTATCTCATTTTTTATGATTATAGATCAAAAGAATCCTACTTGTTGAAGACATCAAAGTGATGATTCATCTTGACAACCATAATGCTTTGATGATAGAAATCTGTTGCATCTCTCTTGATCATTGGTAAGGGTTCTTCTTCTAAACCAGAGACTCTTTACAGTAGCTTTTAGAAAAACGGAATATTTTGTTTATCTCAATCACCTTCAATCTACAGATTTTTCCGTTCTCTTTCCTTTTGAAAATGCATCCAAAATGCACGTTCTTGATGCTGGGTGCGTAGTAATGACTCCCATAACTTTCTGTCATTTCTTTCATGGTTCCGCGCAGCCATCCATTTGCCACCAATGCTGCCCAAGGTCTTTGTATCAAAGTTCCTTTCCTTTCTGTAAAATTGAAATTTGGAGCACCCCTGCTTATCCCCAAGCCAAGACAGAACATGAACTTTGGTCTGAAATCCTCCTTTGGGGTGATAAGACGTACCTTACAGTGTGCTCTAAGAACTGGTGACTTTGAGAGGGAGCTGCAGGTAATGTTCATGATTTTCATCGATCTGCTCCTGATCCCCACCCCCACAACCTTTCTTGAGCGAGAGATAATTACAGCGCTGAAAGATACTTCAGCCACTCCTTCGATAGCTCAGTTGGTAGAGCGGAGGACTGTAGCATAAAGTCAGACATCCTTAGGTCGCTGGTTCAAATCCGGCTCGAAGGATTTTTTGCTTCGATTTCCATATCTTTCACTTTTATTCAAACAATACCTTCCATTGATTATGATCGAGACTTTGCAGTCCCTGGGTTTCAGGGATTCCTTGCATCCATCAAACAGCTCGAGTGCAAAAGTGGGGATGTAGCTCAGTGGTAGAGCGCATGCTTCGCATGTATGAGGTCCCGGGTTCAATCCCCGGCATCTCCAGGAGCCTCTGTTCCTTATCTTGGCTTTTTTCCAGAAGGCTAGCCTGCCATCATGCAGAAAGAAGAAGTTTGTCATGCAGTTGGGGTGAGAGCCCCACTTAAATAGTCAGACATTTGCTTTGGAAAAATCTTTGAACTAGGCATAGTTTGCGCATTTCAAGAAAATCGGAGAATTTTGCATTCCAAAAGAAGGAAATAAATGCCCTCTCTGAGGATCGAACTCAGGACCTTCAGATTATGAGACTGACGCGCTGCCTACTGCGCTAAGAAGGCTGTATATAGGCATCTGTACATAAGACCATGAAGATCATCCAGGTACAAGGCTGAAGGATTTTCCTGACTGACATTGTATACTGCAGAGTCGAATGGGGTGATGTGGCCGTCGGTTCAATGCAGGGTTTCCAATCATACAGTCAAACCTTGCAGAAGTGGGGATGTAGCTCAGTGGTAGAGCGCATGCTTTGCATGTATGAGGCCCCGGGTTCAATCCCCGGCATCTCCAGACTTTTGCCATGCTTACCTTGGATTTTGGGCCGAAAGCTAGGCTGGCATCATGATGAAGGAAGAGATATGTCCTCCAACCGGGATGAGGACCCCGCTTAATCTGTCAGACGTTTGCCTTGAAAAATCCCATGAAATGGGGCTATCTCATTTTTGATGATTATAGATCAAAAGAATCCTACTTGTTGAAGACATCAAAGTGATGATTCATCTTGACAACCATAATGCTTTGATGATAGAAATCTGTCGCATCTCTCTTGATCATTGGTAAGGGTTCTTCTTCTAAACCAGAGACTCTTTACAGTAGCTTTTAGAAAAACGGAATATTTTGTTTATCTCAATCACCTTCAATCTACAGATTTTTCCGTTCTCTTTCCTTTTGAAAATGCATCCAAAATGCACGTTCTTGATGCTGGGTGCGTAGTAATGACTCCCATAACTTTCTGTCATTTCTTTCATGGTTCCGCGCAGCCATCCATTTGCCACCAATGCTGCCCAAGGTCTTTGTATCAAAGTTCCTTTCCTTTCTGTAAAATTGAAATTTGGAGCACCCCTGCTTATCCCCAAGCCAAGACAGAACATGAACTTTGGTCTGAAATCCTCCTTTGGGGTGATAAGACGTACCTTACAGTGTGCTCTAAGAACTGGTGACTTTGAGAGGGAGCTGCAGGTAATGTTCATGATTTTCATCGATCTGCTCCTGATCCCCACCCCCACAACCTTTCTTGAGCGAGAGATAATTACAGCGCTGAAAGATACTTCAGCCACTCCTTCGATAGCTCAGTTGGTAGAGCGGAGGACTGTAGCATAAAGTCAGACATCCTTAGGTCGCTGGTTCAAATCCGGCTCGAAGGATTTTTTGCTTCGATTTCCATATATTTCACTTTTATTCAAACAATACCTTCCATTGATTATGATCGAGACTTTGCAGTCCCTGGGTTTCAGGGATTCCTTGCATCCATCAAACAGCTCGAGGGCAAAAGTGGGGATGTAGCTCAGTGGTAGAGCGCATGCTTCGCATGTATGAGGTCCCGGGTTCAATCCCCGGCATCTCCAGGAGCCTCTGTTCCTTATCTTGGCTTTTTTCCAGAAGGCTAGCCTGCCATCATGCAGAAAGAAGAAGTTTGTCATGCAGTTGGGGTGAGAGCCCCACTTAAATAGTCAGACATTTGCTTTGGAAAAATCTTTGAACTAGGCATAGTTTGCGCATTTCAAGAAAATCGGAGAATTTTGCATTCCAAAAGAAGGAAATAAATGCCCTCTCTGAGGATCGAACTCAGGACCTTCAGATTATGAGACTGACGCGCTGCCTACTGCGCTAAGAAGACTGTATATAGGCATCTGTACATAAGACCATGAAGATCATCCAGGTACAAGGCTGAAGGATTTTCCTGACTGACATTGTATACTGCAGAGTCGAATGGGGTGATGTGGCCGTCGGTTCAATGCAGGGTTTCCAATCATACAGTCAAACCTTGCAGAAGTGGGGATGTAGCTCAGTGGTAGAGCGCATGCTTTGCATGTATGAGGCCCCGGGTTCAATCCCCGGCATCTCCAGACTTTTGCCATGCTTACCTTGGATTTTGGGCCGAAAGCTAGGCTGGCATCATGATGAAGGAAGAGATATGTCCTCCAACCGGGATGAGGACCCCGCTTAATCTGTCAGACGTTTGCCTTGAAAAATCCCATGAAATGGGGCTATCTCATTTTTGATGATTATAGATCAAAAGAATCCTACTTGTTGAAGACATCAAAGTGATGATTCATCTTGACAACCATAATGCTTTGATGATAGAAATCTGTTGCATCTCTCTTGATCATTGGTAAGGGTTCTTCTTCTAAACCAGAGACTCTTTACAGTAGCTTTTAGAAAAACGGAATATTTTGTTTATCTCAATCACCTTCAATCTACAGATTTTTCCGTTCTCTTTCCTTTTGAAAATGCATCCAAAATGCACGTTCTTGATGCTGGGTGCGTAGTAATGACTCCCATAACTTTCTGTCATTTCTTTCATGGTTCCGCGCAGCCATCCATTTGCCACCAATGCTGCCCAAGGTCTTTGTATCAAAGTTCCTTTCCTTTCTGTAAAATTGAAATTTGGAGCACCCCTGCTTATCCCCAAGCCAAGACAGAACATGAACTTTGGTCTGAAATCCTCCTTTGGGGTGATAAGACGTACCTTACAGTGTGCTCTAAGAACTGGTGACTTTGAGAGGGAGCTGCAGGTAATGTTCATGATTTTCATCGATCTGCTCCTGATCCCCACCCCCACAACCTTTCTTGAGCGAGAGATAATTACAGCGCTGAAAGATACTTCAGCCACTCCTTCGATAGCTCAGTTGGTAGAGCGGAGGACTGTAGCATAAAGTCAGACATCCTTAGGTCGCTGGTTCAAATCCGGCTCGAAGGATTTTTTGCTTCGATTTCCATATCTTTCACTTTTATTCAAACAATACCTTCCATTGATTATGATCGAGACTTTGCAGTCCCTGGGTTTCAGGGATTCCTTGCATCCATCAAACAGCTCGAGTGCAAAAGTGGGGATGTAGCTCAGTGGTAGAGCGCATGCTTCGCATGTATGAGGTCCCGGGTTCAATCCCCGGCATCTCCAGGAGCCTCTGTTCCTTATCTTGGCTTTTTTCCAGAAGGCTAGCCTGCCATCATGCAGAAAGAAGAAGTTTGTCATGCAGTTGGGGTGAGAGCCCCACTTAAATAGTCAGACATTTGCTTTGGAAAAATCTTTGAACTAGGCATAGTTTGCGCATTTCAAGAAAATCGGAGAATTTTGCATTCCAAAAGAAGGAAATAAATGCCCTCTCTGAGGATCGAACTCAGGACCTTCAGATTATGAGACTGACGCGCTGCCTACTGCGCTAAGAAGGCTGTATATAGGCATCTGTACATAAGACCATGAAGATCATCCAGGTACAAGGCTGAAGGATTTTCCTGACTGACATTGTATACTGCAGAGTCGAATGGGGTGATGTGGCCGTCGGTTCAATGCAGGGTTTCCAATCATACAGTCAAACGTTGCAGAAGTGGGGATGTAGCTCAGTGGTAGAGCGCATGCTTTGCATGTATGAGGCCCCGGGTTCAATCCCCGGCATCTCCAGACTTTTGCCATGCTTACCTTGGATTTTGGGCCGAAAGCTAGGCTGGCATCATGATGAAGGAAGAGATATGTCCTCCAACCGGGATGAGGACCCCGCTTAATCTGTCAGACGTTTGCCTTGAAAAATCCCATGAAATGGGGCTATCTCATTTTTTATGATTATAGATCAAAAGAATCCTACTTGTTGAAGACATCAAAGTGATGATTCATCTTGACAACCATAATGCTTTGATGATAGAAATCTGTTGCATCTCTCTTGATCATTGGTAAGGGTTCTTCTTCTAAACCAGAGACTCTTTACAGTAGCTTTTAGAAAAACGGAATATTTTGTTTATCTCAATCACCTTCAATCTACAGATTTTTCCGTTCTCTTTCCTTTTGAAAATGCATCCAAAATGCACGTTCTTGATGCTGGGTGCGTAGTAATGACTCCCATAACTTTCTGTCATTTCTTTCATGGTTCCGCGCAGCCATCCATTTGCCACCAATGCTGCCCAAGGTCTTTGTATCAAAGTTCCTTTCCTTTCTGTAAAATTGAAATTTGGAGCACCCCTGCTTATCCCCAAGCCAAGACAGAACATGAACTTTGGTCTGAAATCCTCCTTTGGGGTGATAAGACGTACCTTACAGTGTGCTCTAAGAACTGGTGACTTTGAGAGGGAGCTGCAGGTAATGTTCATGATTTTCATCGATCTGCTCCTGATCCCCACCCCCACAACCTTTCTTGAGCGAGAGATAATTACAGCGCTGAAAGATACTTCAGCCACTCCTTCGATAGCTCAGTTGGTAGAGCGGAGGACTGTAGCATAAAGTCAGACATCCTTAGGTCGCTGGTTCAAATCCGGCTCGAAGGATTTTTTGCTTCGATTTCCATATCTTTCACTTTTATTCAAACAATACCTTCCATTGATTATGATCGAGACTTTGCAGTCCCTGGGTTTCAGGGATTCCTTGCATCCATCAAACAGCTCGAGTGCAAAAGTGGGGATGTAGCTCAGTGGTAGAGCGCATGCTTCGCATGTATGAGGTCCCGGGTTCAATCCCCGGCATCTCCAGGAGCCTCTGTTCCTTATCTTGGCTTTTTTCCAGAAGGCTAGCCTGCCATCATGCAGAAAGAAGAAGTTTGTCATGCAGTTGGGGTGAGAGCCCCACTTAAATAGTCAGACATTTGCTTTGGAAAAATCTTTGAACTAGGCATAGTTTGCGCATTTCAAGAAAATCGGAGAATTTTGCATTCCAAAAGAAGGAAATAAATGCCCTCTCTGAGGATCGAACTCAGGACCTTCAGATTATGAGACTGACGCGCTGCCTACTGCGCTAAGAAGGCTGTATATAGGCATCTGTACATAAGACCATGAAGATCATCCAGGTACAAGGCTGAAGGATTTTCCTGACTGACATTGTATACTGCAGAGTCGAATGGGGTGATGTGGCCGTCGGTTCAATGCAGGGTTTCCAATCATACAGTCAAACCTTGCAGAAGTGGGGATGTAGCTCAGTGGTAGAGCGCATGCTTTGCATGTATGAGGCCCCGGGTTCAATCCCCGGCATCTCCAGACTTTTGCCATGCTTACCTTGGATTTTGGGCCGAAAGCTAGGCTGGCATCATGATGAAGGAAGAGATATGTCCTCCAACCGGGATGAGGACCCCGCTTAATCTGTCAGACGTTTGCCTTGAAAAATCCCATGAAATGGGGCTATCTCATTTTTGATGATTATAGATCAAAAGAATCCTACTTGTTGAAGACATCAAAGTGATGATTCATCTTGACAACCATAATGCTTTGATGATAGAAATCTGTCGCATCTCTCTTGATCATTGGTAAGGGTTCTTCTTCTAAACCAGAGACTCTTTACAGTAGCTTTTAGAAAAACGGAATATTTTGTTTATCTCAATCACCTTCAATCTACAGATTTTTCCGTTCTCTTTCCTTTTGAAAATGCATCCAAAATGCACGTTCTTGATGCTGGGTGCGTAGTAATGACTCCCATAACTTTCTGTCATTTCTTTCATGGTTCCGCGCAGCCATCCATTTGCCACCAATGCTGCCCAAGGTCTTTGTATCAAAGTTCCTTTCCTTTCTGTAAAATTGAAATTTGGAGCACCCCTGCTTATCCCCAAGCCAAGACAGAACATGAACTTTGGTCTGAAATCCTCCTTTGGGGTGATAAGACGTACCTTACAGTGTGCTCTAAGAACTGGTGACTTTGAGAGGGAGCTGCAGGTAATGTTCATGATTTTCATCGATCTGCTCCTGATCCCCACCCCCACAACCTTTCTTGAGCGAGAGATAATTACAGCGCTGAAAGATACTTCAGCCACTCCTTCGATAGCTCAGTTGGTAGAGCGGAGGACTGTAGCATAAAGTCAGACATCCTTAGGTCGCTGGTTCAAATCCGGCTCGAAGGATTTTTTGCTTCGATTTCCATATATTTCACTTTTATTCAAACAATACCTTCCATTGATTATGATCGAGACTTTGCAGTCCCTGGGTTTCAGGGATTCCTTGCATCCATCAAACAGCTCGAGGGCAAAAGTGGGGATGTAGCTCAGTGGTAGAGCGCATGCTTCGCATGTATGAGGTCCCGGGTTCAATCCCCGGCATCTCCAGGAGCCTCTGTTCCTTATCTTGGCTTTTTTCCAGAAGGCTAGCCTGCCATCATGCAGAAAGAAGAAGTTTGTCATGCAGTTGGGGTGAGAGCCCCACTTAAATAGTCAGACATTTGCTTTGGAAAAATCTTTGAACTAGGCATAGTTTGCGCATTTCAAGAAAATCGGAGAATTTTGCATTCCAAAAGAAGGAAATAAATGCCCTCTCTGAGGATCGAACTCAGGACCTTCAGATTATGAGACTGACGCGCTGCCTACTGCGCTAAGAAGACTGTATATAGGCATCTGTACATAAGACCATGAAGATCATCCAGGTACAAGGCTGAAGGATTTTCCTGACTGACATTGTATACTGCAGAGTCGAATGGGGTGATGTGGCCGTCGGTTCAATGCAGGGTTTCCAATCATACAGTCAAACCTTGCAGAAGTGGGGATGTAGCTCAGTGGTAGAGCGCATGCTTTGCATGTATGAGGCCCCGGGTTCAATCCCCGGCATCTCCAGACTTTTGCCATGCTTACCTTGGATTTTGGGCCGAAAGCTAGGCTGGCATCATGATGAAGGAAGAGATATGTCCTCCAACCGGGATGAGGACCCCGCTTAATCTGTCAGACGTTTGCCTTGAAAAATCCCATGAAATGGGGCTATCTCATTTTTGATGATTATAGATCAAAAGAATCCTACTTGTTGAAGACATCAAAGTGATGATTCATCTTGACAACCATAATGCTTTGATGATAGAAATCTGTTGCATCTCTCTTGATCATTGGTAAGGGTTCTTCTTCTAAACCAGAGACTCTTTACAGTAGCTTTTAGAAAAACGGAATATTTTGTTTATCTCAATCACCTTCAATCTACAGATTTTTCCGTTCTCTTTCCTTTTGAAAATGCATCCAAAATGCACGTTCTTGATGCTGGGTGCGTAGTAATGACTCCCATAACTTTCTGTCATTTCTTTCATGGTTCCGCGCAGCCATCCATTTGCCACCAATGCTGCCCAAGGTCTTTGTATCAAAGTTCCTTTCCTTTCTGTAAAATTGAAATTTGGAGCACCCCTGCTTATCCCCAAGCCAAGACAGAACATGAACTTTGGTCTGAAATCCTCCTTTGGGGTGATAAGACGTACCTTACAGTGTGCTCTAAGAACTGGTGACTTTGAGAGGGAGCTGCAGGTAATGTTCATGATTTTCATCGATCTGCTCCTGATCCCCACCCCCACAACCTTTCTTGAGCGAGAGATAATTACAGCGCTGAAAGATACTTCAGCCACTCCTTCGATAGCTCAGTTGGTAGAGCGGAGGACTGTAGCATAAAGTCAGACATCCTTAGGTCGCTGGTTCAAATCCGGCTCGAAGGATTTTTTGCTTCGATTTCCATATCTTTCACTTTTATTCAAACAATACCTTCCATTGATTATGATCGAGACTTTGCAGTCCCTGGGTTTCAGGGATTCCTTGCATCCATCAAACAGCTCGAGTGCAAAAGTGGGGATGTAGCTCAGTGGTAGAGCGCATGCTTCGCATGTATGAGGTCCCGGGTTCAATCCCCGGCATCTCCAGGAGCCTCTGTTCCTTATCTTGGCTTTTTTCCAGAAGGCTAGCCTGCCATCATGCAGAAAGAAGAAGTTTGTCATGCAGTTGGGGTGAGAGCCCCACTTAAATAGTCAGACATTTGCTTTGGAAAAATCTTTGAACTAGGCATAGTTTGCGCATTTCAAGAAAATCGGAGAATTTTGCATTCCAAAAGAAGGAAATAAATGCCCTCTCTGAGGATCGAACTCAGGACCTTCAGATTATGAGACTGACGCGCTGCCTACTGCGCTAAGAAGGCTGTATATAGGCATCTGTACATAAGACCATGAAGATCATCCAGGTACAAGGCTGAAGGATTTTCCTGACTGACATTGTATACTGCAGAGTCGAATGGGGTGATGTGGCCGTCGGTTCAATGCAGGGTTTCCAATCATACAGTCAAACGTTGCAGAAGTGGGGATGTAGCTCAGTGGTAGAGCGCATGCTTTGCATGTATGAGGCCCCGGGTTCAATCCCCGGCATCTCCAGACTTTTGCCATGCTTACCTTGGATTTTGGGCCGAAAGCTAGGCTGGCATCATGATGAAGGAAGAGATATGTCCTCCAACCGGGATGAGGACCCCGCTTAATCTGTCAGACGTTTGCCTTGAAAAATCCCATGAAATGGGGCTATCTCATTTTTGATGATTATAGATCAAAAGAATCCTACTTGTTGAAGACATCAAAGTGATGATTCATCTTGACAACCATAATGCTTTGATGATAGAAATCTGTCGCATCTCTCTTGATCATTGGTAAGGGTTCTTCTTCTAAACCAGAGACTCTTTACAGTAGCTTTTAGAAAAACGGAATATTTTGTTTATCTCAATCACCTTCAATCTACAGATTTTTCCGTTCTCTTTCCTTTTGAAAATGCATCCAAAATGCACGTTCTTGATGCTGGGTGCGTAGTAATGACTCCCATAACTTTCTGTCATTTCTTTCATGGTTCCGCGCAGCCATCCATTTGCCACCAATGCTGCCCAAGGTCTTTGTATCAAAGTTCCTTTCCTTTCTGTAAAATTGAAATTTGGAGCACCCCTGCTTATCCCCAAGCCAAGACAGAACATGAACTTTGGTCTGAAATCCTCCTTTGGGGTGATAAGACGTACCTTACAGTGTGCTCTAAGAACTGGTGACTTTGAGAGGGAGCTGCAGGTAATGTTCATGATTTTCATCGATCTGCTCCTGATCCCCACCCCCACAACCTTTCTTGAGCGAGAGATAATTACAGCGCTGAAAGATACTTCAGCCACTCCTTCGATAGCTCAGTTGGTAGAGCGGAGGACTGTAGCATAAAGTCAGACATCCTTAGGTCGCTGGTTCAAATCCGGCTCGAAGGATTTTTTGCTTCGATTTCCATATCTTTCACTTTTATTCAAACAATACCTTCCATTGATTATGATCGAGACTTTGCAGTCCCTGGGTTTCAGGGATTCCTTGCATCCATCAAACAGCTCGAGTGCAAAAGTGGGGATGTAGCTCAGTGGTAGAGCGCATGCTTCGCATGTATGAGGTCCCGGGTTCAATCCCCGGCATCTCCAGGAGCCTCTGTTCCTTATCTTGGCTTTTTTCCAGAAGGCTAGCCTGCCATCATGCAGAAAGAAGAAGTTTGTCATGCAGTTGGGGTGAGAGCCCCACTTAAATAGTCAGACATTTGCTTTGGAAAAATCTTTGAACTAGGCATAGTTTGCGCATTTCAAGAAAATCGGAGAATTTTGCATTCCAAAAGAAGGAAATAAATGCCCTCTCTGAGGATCGAACTCAGGACCTTCAGATTATGAGACTGACGCGCTGCCTACTGCGCTAAGAAGGCTGTATATAGGCATCTGTACATAAGACCATGAAGATCATCCAGGTACAAGGCTGAAGGATTTTCCTGACTGACATTGTATACTGCAGAGTCGAATGGGGTGATGTGGCCGTCGGTTCAATGCAGGGTTTCCAATCATACAGTCAAACCTTGCAGAAGTGGGGATGTAGCTCAGTGGTAGAGCGCATGCTTTGCATGTATGAGGCCCCGGGTTCAATCCCCGGCATCTCCAGACTTTTGCCATGCTTACCTTGGATTTTGGGCCGAAAGCTAGGCTGGCATCATGATGAAGGAAGAGATATGTCCTCCAACCGGGATGAGGACCCCGCTTAATCTGTCAGACGTTTGCCTTGAAAAATCCCATGAAATGGGGCTATCTCATTTTTGATGATTATAGATCAAAAGAATCCTACTTGTTGAAGACATCAAAGTGATGATTCATCTTGACAACCATAATGCTTTGATGATAGAAATCTGTCGCATCTCTCTTGATCATTGGTAAGGGTTCTTCTTCTAAACCAGAGACTCTTTACAGTAGCTTTTAGAAAAACGGAATATTTTGTTTATCTCAATCACCTTCAATCTACAGATTTTTCCGTTCTCTTTCCTTTTGAAAATGCATCCAAAATGCACGTTCTTGATGCTGGGTGCGTAGTAATGACTCCCATAACTTTCTGTCATTTCTTTCATGGTTCCGCGCAGCCATCCATTTGCCACCAATGCTGCCCAAGGTCTTTGTATCAAAGTTCCTTTCCTTTCTGTAAAATTGAAATTTGGAGCACCCCTGCTTATCCCCAAGCCAAGACAGAACATGAACTTTGGTCTGAAATCCTCCTTTGGGGTGATAAGACGTACCTTACAGTGTGCTCTAAGAACTGGTGACTTTGAGAGGGAGCTGCAGGTAATGTTCATGATTTTCATCGATCTGCTCCTGATCCCCACCCCCACAACCTTTCTTGAGCGAGAGATAATTACAGCGCTGAAAGATACTTCAGCCACTCCTTCGATAGCTCAGTTGGTAGAGCGGAGGACTGTAGCATAAAGTCAGACATCCTTAGGTCGCTGGTTCAAATCCGGCTCGAAGGATTTTTTGCTTCGATTTCCATATCTTTCACTTTTATTCAAACAATACCTTCCATTGATTATGATCGAGACTTTGCAGTCCCTGGGTTTCAGGGATTCCTTGCATCCATCAAACAGCTCGAGTGCAAAAGTGGGGATGTAGCTCAGTGGTAGAGCGCATGCTTCGCATGTATGAGGTCCCGGGTTCAATCCCCGGCATCTCCAGGAGCCTCTGTTCCTTATCTTGGCTTTTTTCCAGAAGGCTAGCCTGCCATCATGCAGAAAGAAGAAGTTTGTCATGCAGTTGGGGTGAGAGCCCCACTTAAATAGTCAGACATTTGCTTTGGAAAAATCTTTGAACTAGGCATAGTTTGCGCATTTCAAGAAAATCGGAGAATTTTGCATTCCAAAAGAAGGAAATAAATGCCCTCTCTGAGGATCGAACTCAGGACCTTCAGATTATGAGACTGACGCGCTGCCTACTGCGCTAAGAAGGCTGTATATAGGCATCTGTACATAAGACCATGAAGATCATCCAGGTACAAGGCTGAAGGATTTTCCTGACTGACATTGTATACTGCAGAGTCGAATGGGGTGATGTGGCCGTCGGTTCAATGCAGGGTTTCCAATCATACAGTCAAACCTTGCAGAAGTGGGGATGTAGCTCAGTGGTAGAGCGCATGCTTTGCATGTATGAGGCCCCGGGTTCAATCCCCGGCATCTCCAGACTTTTGCCATGCTTACCTTGGATTTTGGGCCGAAAGCTAGGCTGGCATCATGATGAAGGAAGAGATATGTCCTCCAACCGGGATGAGGACCCCGCTTAATCTGTCAGACGTTTGCCTTGAAAAATCCCATGAAATGGGGCTATCTCATTTTTGATGATTATAGATCAAAAGAATCCTACTTGTTGAAGACATCAAAGTGATGATTCATCTTGACAACCATAATGCTTTGATGATAGAAATCTGTCGCATCTCTCTTGATCATTGGTAAGGGTTCTTCTTCTAAACCAGAGACTCTTTACAGTAGCTTTTAGAAAAACGGAATATTTTGTTTATCTCAATCACCTTCAATCTACAGATTTTTCCGTTCTCTTTCCTTTTGAAAATGCATCCAAAATGCACGTTCTTGATGCTGGGTGCGTAGTAATGACTCCCATAACTTTCTGTCATTTCTTTCATGGTTCCGCGCAGCCATCCATTTGCCACCAATGCTGCCCAAGGTCTTTGTATCAAAGTTCCTTTCCTTTCTGTAAAATTGAAATTTGGAGCACCCCTGCTTATCCCCAAGCCAAGACAGAACATGAACTTTGGTCTGAAATCCTCCTTTGGGGTGATAAGACGTACCTTACAGTGTGCTCTAAGAACTGGTGACTTTGAGAGGGAGCTGCAGGTAATGTTCATGATTTTCATCGATCTGCTCCTGATCCCCACCCCCACAACCTTTCTTGAGCGAGAGATAATTACAGCGCTGAAAGATACTTCAGCCACTCCTTCGATAGCTCAGTTGGTAGAGCGGAGGACTGTAGCATAAAGTCAGACATCCTTAGGTCGCTGGTTCAAATCCGGCTCGAAGGATTTTTTGCTTCGATTTCCATATCTTTCACTTTTATTCAAACAATACCTTCCATTGATTATGATCGAGACTTTGCAGTCCCTGGGTTTCAGGGATTCCTTGCATCCATCAAACAGCTCGAGTGCAAAAGTGGGGATGTAGCTCAGTGGTAGAGCGCATGCTTCGCATGTATGAGGTCCCGGGTTCAATCCCCGGCATCTCCAGGAGCCTCTGTTCCTTATCTTGGCTTTTTTCCAGAAGGCTAGCCTGCCATCATGCAGAAAGAAGAAGTTTGTCATGCAGTTGGGGTGAGAGCCCCACTTAAATAGTCAGACATTTGCTTTGGAAAAATCTTTGAACTAGGCATAGTTTGCGCATTTCAAGAAAATCGGAGAATTTTGCATTCCAAAAGAAGGAAATAAATGCCCTCTCTGAGGATCGAACTCAGGACCTTCAGATTATGAGACTGACGCGCTGCCTACTGCGCTAAGAAGGCTGTATATAGGCATCTGTACATAAGACCATGAAGATCATCCAGGTACAAGGCTGAAGGATTTTCCTGACTGACATTGTATACTGCAGAGTCGAATGGGGTGATGTGGCCGTCGGTTCAATGCAGGGTTTCCAATCATACAGTCAAACCTTGCAGAAGTGGGGATGTAGCTCAGTGGTAGAGCGCATGCTTTGCATGTATGAGGCCCCGGGTTCAATCCCCGGCATCTCCAGACTTTTGCCATGCTTACCTTGGATTTTGGGCCGAAAGCTAGGCTGGCATCATGATGAAGGAAGAGATATGTCCTCCAACCGGGATGAGGACCCCGCTTAATCTGTCAGACGTTTGCCTTGAAAAATCCCATGAAATGGGGCTATCTCATTTTTGATGATTATAGATCAAAAGAATCCTACTTGTTGAAGACATCAAAGTGATGATTCATCTTGACAACCATAATGCTTTGATGATAGAAATCTGTCGCATCTCTCTTGATCATTGGTAAGGGTTCTTCTTCTAAACCAGAGACTCTTTACAGTAGCTTTTAGAAAAACGGAATATTTTGTTTATCTCAATCACCTTCAATCTACAGATTTTTCCGTTCTCTTTCCTTTTGAAAATGCATCCAAAATGCACGTTCTTGATGCTGGGTGCGTAGTAATGACTCCCATAACTTTCTGTCATTTCTTTCATGGTTCCGCGCAGCCATCCATTTGCCACCAATGCTGCCCAAGGTCTTTGTATCAAAGTTCCTTTCCTTTCTGTAAAATTGAAATTTGGAGCACCCCTGCTTATCCCCAAGCCAAGACAGAACATGAACTTTGGTCTGAAATCCTCCTTTGGGGTGATAAGACGTACCTTACAGTGTGCTCTAAGAACTGGTGACTTTGAGAGGGAGCTGCAGGTAATGTTCATGATTTTCATCGATCTGCTCCTGATCCCCACCCCCACAACCTTTCTTGAGCGAGAGATAATTACAGCGCTGAAAGATACTTCAGCCACTCCTTCGATAGCTCAGTTGGTAGAGCGGAGGACTGTAGCATAAAGTCAGACATCCTTAGGTCGCTGGTTCAAATCCGGCTCGAAGGATTTTTTGCTTCGATTTCCATATCTTTCACTTTTATTCAAACAATACCTTCCATTGATTATGATCGAGACTTTGCAGTCCCTGGGTTTCAGGGATTCCTTGCATCCATCAAACAGCTCGAGTGCAAAAGTGGGGATGTAGCTCAGTGGTAGAGCGCATGCTTCGCATGTATGAGGTCCCGGGTTCAATCCCCGGCATCTCCAGGAGCCTCTGTTCCTTATCTTGGCTTTTTTCCAGAAGGCTAGCCTGCCATCATGCAGAAAGAAGAAGTTTGTCATGCAGTTGGGGTGAGAGCCCCACTTAAATAGTCAGACATTTGCTTTGGAAAAATCTTTGAACTAGGCATAGTTTGCGCATTTCAAGAAAATCGGAGAATTTTGCATTCCAAAAGAAGGAAATAAATGCCCTCTCTGAGGATCGAACTCAGGACCTTCAGATTATGAGACTGACGCGCTGCCTACTGCGCTAAGAAGGCTGTATATAGGCATCTGTACATAAGACCATGAAGATCATCCAGGTACAAGGCTGAAGGATTTTCCTGACTGACATTGTATACTGCAGAGTCGAATGGGGTGATGTGGCCGTCGGTTCAATGCAGGGTTTCCAATCATACAGTCAAACCTTGCAGAAGTGGGGATGTAGCTCAGTGGTAGAGCGCATGCTTTGCATGTATGAGGCCCCGGGTTCAATCCCCGGCATCTCCAGACTTTTGCCATGCTTACCTTGGATTTTGGGCCGAAAGCTAGGCTGGCATCATGATGAAGGAAGAGATATGTCCTCCAACCGGGATGAGGACCCCGCTTAATCTGTCAGACGTTTGCCTTGAAAAATCCCATGAAATGGGGCTATCTCATTTTTGATGATTATAGATCAAAAGAATCCTACTTGTTGAAGACATCAAAGTGATGATTCATCTTGACAACCATAATGCTTTGATGATAGAAATCTGTCGCATCTCTCTTGATCATTGGTAAGGGTTCTTCTTCTAAACCAGAGACTCTTTACAGTAGCTTTTAGAAAAACGGAATATTTTGTTTATCTCAATCACCTTCAATCTACAGATTTTTCCGTTCTCTTTCCTTTTGAAAATGCATCCAAAATGCACGTTCTTGATGCTGGGTGCGTAGTAATGACTCCCATAACTTTCTGTCATTTCTTTCATGGTTCCGCGCAGCCATCCATTTGCCACCAATGCTGCCCAAGGTCTTTGTATCAAAGTTCCTTTCCTTTCTGTAAAATTGAAATTTGGAGCACCCCTGCTTATCCCCAAGCCAAGACAGAACATGAACTTTGGTCTGAAATCCTCCTTTGGGGTGATAAGACGTACCTTACAGTGTGCTCTAAGAACTGGTGACTTTGAGAGGGAGCTGCAGGTAATGTTCATGATTTTCATCGATCTGCTCCTGATCCCCACCCCCACAACCTTTCTTGAGCGAGAGATAATTACAGCGCTGAAAGATACTTCAGCCACTCCTTCGATAGCTCAGTTGGTAGAGCGGAGGACTGTAGCATAAAGTCAGACATCCTTAGGTCGCTGGTTCAAATCCGGCTCGAAGGATTTTTTGCTTCGATTTCCATATCTTTCACTTTTATTCAAACAATACCTTCCATTGATTATGATCGAGACTTTGCAGTCCCTGGGTTTCAGGGATTCCTTGCATCCATCAAACAGCTCGAGTGCAAAAGTGGGGATGTAGCTCAGTGGTAGAGCGCATGCTTCGCATGTATGAGGTCCCGGGTTCAATCCCCGGCATCTCCAGGAGCCTCTGTTCCTTATCTTGGCTTTTTTCCAGAAGGCTAGCCTGCCATCATGCAGAAAGAAGAAGTTTGTCATGCAGTTGGGGTGAGAGCCCCACTTAAATAGTCAGACATTTGCTTTGGAAAAATCTTTGAACTAGGCATAGTTTGCGCATTTCAAGAAAATCGGAGAATTTTGCATTCCAAAAGAAGGAAATAAATGCCCTCTCTGAGGATCGAACTCAGGACCTTCAGATTATGAGACTGACGCGCTGCCTACTGCGCTAAGAAGGCTGTATATAGGCATCTGTACATAAGACCATGAAGATCATCCAGGTACAAGGCTGAAGGATTTTCCTGACTGACATTGTATACTGCAGAGTCGAATGGGGTGATGTGGCCGTCGGTTCAATGCAGGGTTTCCAATCATACAGTCAAACCTTGCAGAAGTGGGGATGTAGCTCAGTGGTAGAGCGCATGCTTTGCATGTATGAGGCCCCGGGTTCAATCCCCGGCATCTCCAGACTTTTGCCATGCTTACCTTGGATTTTGGGCCGAAAGCTAGGCTGGCATCATGATGAAGGAAGAGATATGTCCTCCAACCGGGATGAGGACCCCGCTTAATCTGTCAGACGTTTGCCTTGAAAAATCCCATGAAATGGGGCTATCTCATTTTTGATGATTATAGATCAAAAGAATCCTACTTGTTGAAGACATCAAAGTGATGATTCATCTTGACAACCATAATGCTTTGATGATAGAAATCTGTCGCATCTCTCTTGATCATTGGTAAGGGTTCTTCTTCTAAACCAGAGACTCTTTACAGTAGCTTTTAGAAAAACGGAATATTTTGTTTATCTCAATCACCTTCAATCTACAGATTTTTCCGTTCTCTTTCCTTTTGAAAATGCATCCAAAATGCACGTTCTTGATGCTGGGTGCGTAGTAATGACTCCCATAACTTTCTGTCATTTCTTTCATGGTTCCGCGCAGCCATCCATTTGCCACCAATGCTGCCCAAGGTCTTTGTATCAAAGTTCCTTTCCTTTCTGTAAAATTGAAATTTGGAGCACCCCTGCTTATCCCCAAGCCAAGACAGAACATGAACTTTGGTCTGAAATCCTCCTTTGGGGTGATAAGACGTACCTTACAGTGTGCTCTAAGAACTGGTGACTTTGAGAGGGAGCTGCAGGTAATGTTCATGATTTTCATCGATCTGCTCCTGATCCCCACCCCCACAACCTTTCTTGAGCGAGAGATAATTACAGCGCTGAAAGATACTTCAGCCACTCCTTCGATAGCTCAGTTGGTAGAGCGGAGGACTGTAGCATAAAGTCAGACATCCTTAGGTCGCTGGTTCAAATCCGGCTCGAAGGATTTTTTGCTTCGATTTCCATATCTTTCACTTTTATTCAAACAATACCTTCCATTGATTATGATCGAGACTTTGCAGTCCCTGGGTTTCAGGGATTCCTTGCATCCATCAAACAGCTCGAGTGCAAAAGTGGGGATGTAGCTCAGTGGTAGAGCGCATGCTTCGCATGTATGAGGTCCCGGGTTCAATCCCCGGCATCTCCAGGAGCCTCTGTTCCTTATCTTGGCTTTTTTCCAGAAGGCTAGCCTGCCATCATGCAGAAAGAAGAAGTTTGTCATGCAGTTGGGGTGAGAGCCCCACTTAAATAGTCAGACATTTGCTTTGGAAAAATCTTTGAACTAGGCATAGTTTGCGCATTTCAAGAAAATCGGAGAATTTTGCATTCCAAAAGAAGGAAATAAATGCCCTCTCTGAGGATCGAACTCAGGACCTTCAGATTATGAGACTGACGCGCTGCCTACTGCGCTAAGAAGGCTGTATATAGGCATCTGTACATAAGACCATGAAGATCATCCAGGTACAAGGCTGAAGGATTTTCCTGACTGACATTGTATACTGCAGAGTCGAATGGGGTGATGTGGCCGTCGGTTCAATGCAGGGTTTCCAATCATACAGTCAAACCTTGCAGAAGTGGGGATGTAGCTCAGTGGTAGAGCGCATGCTTTGCATGTATGAGGCCCCGGGTTCAATCCCCGGCATCTCCAGACTTTTGCCATGCTTACCTTGGATTTTGGGCCGAAAGCTAGGCTGGCATCATGATGAAGGAAGAGATATGTCCTCCAACCGGGATGAGGACCCCGCTTAATCTGTCAGACGTTTGCCTTGAAAAATCCCATGAAATGGGGCTATCTCATTTTTGATGATTATAGATCAAAAGAATCCTACTTGTTGAAGACATCAAAGTGATGATTCATCTTGACAACCATAATGCTTTGATGATAGAAATCTGTCGCATCTCTCTTGATCATTGGTAAGGGTTCTTCTTCTAAACCAGAGACTCTTTACAGTAGCTTTTAGAAAAACGGAATATTTTGTTTATCTCAATCACCTTCAATCTACAGATTTTTCCGTTCTCTTTCCTTTTGAAAATGCATCCAAAATGCACGTTCTTGATGCTGGGTGCGTAGTAATGACTCCCATAACTTTCTGTCATTTCTTTCATGGTTCCGCGCAGCCATCCATTTGCCACCAATGCTGCCCAAGGTCTTTGTATCAAAGTTCCTTTCCTTTCTGTAAAATTGAAATTTGGAGCACCCCTGCTTATCCCCAAGCCAAGACAGAACATGAACTTTGGTCTGAAATCCTCCTTTGGGGTGATAAGACGTACCTTACAGTGTGCTCTAAGAACTGGTGACTTTGAGAGGGAGCTGCAGGTAATGTTCATGATTTTCATCGATCTGCTCCTGATCCCCACCCCCACAACCTTTCTTGAGCGAGAGATAATTACAGCGCTGAAAGATACTTCAGCCACTCCTTCGATAGCTCAGTTGGTAGAGCGGAGGACTGTAGCATAAAGTCAGACATCCTTAGGTCGCTGGTTCAAATCCGGCTCGAAGGATTTTTTGCTTCGATTTCCATATCTTTCACTTTTATTCAAACAATACCTTCCATTGATTATGATCGAGACTTTGCAGTCCCTGGGTTTCAGGGATTCCTTGCATCCATCAAACAGCTCGAGTGCAAAAGTGGGGATGTAGCTCAGTGGTAGAGCGCATGCTTCGCATGTATGAGGTCCCGGGTTCAATCCCCGGCATCTCCAGGAGCCTCTGTTCCTTATCTTGGCTTTTTTCCAGAAGGCTAGCCTGCCATCATGCAGAAAGAAGAAGTTTGTCATGCAGTTGGGGTGAGAGCCCCACTTAAATAGTCAGACATTTGCTTTGGAAAAATCTTTGAACTAGGCATAGTTTGCGCATTTCAAGAAAATCGGAGAATTTTGCATTCCAAAAGAAGGAAATAAATGCCCTCTCTGAGGATCGAACTCAGGACCTTCAGATTATGAGACTGACGCGCTGCCTACTGCGCTAAGAAGGCTGTATATAGGCATCTGTACATAAGACCATGAAGATCATCCAGGTACAAGGCTGAAGGATTTTCCTGACTGACATTGTATACTGCAGAGTCGAATGGGGTGATGTGGCCGTCGGTTCAATGCAGGGTTTCCAATCATACAGTCAAACCTTGCAGAAGTGGGGATGTAGCTCAGTGGTAGAGCGCATGCTTTGCATGTATGAGGCCCCGGGTTCAATCCCCGGCATCTCCAGACTTTTGCCATGCTTACCTTGGATTTTGGGCCGAAAGCTAGGCTGGCATCATGATGAAGGAAGAGATATGTCCTCCAACCGGGATGAGGACCCCGCTTAATCTGTCAGACGTTTGCCTTGAAAAATCCCATGAAATGGGGCTATCTCATTTTTGATGATTATAGATCAAAAGAATCCTACTTGTTGAAGACATCAAAGTGATGATTCATCTTGACAACCATAATGCTTTGATGATAGAAATCTGTCGCATCTCTCTTGATCATTGGTAAGGGTTCTTCTTCTAAACCAGAGACTCTTTACAGTAGCTTTTAGAAAAACGGAATATTTTGTTTATCTCAATCACCTTCAATCTACAGATTTTTCCGTTCTCTTTCCTTTTGAAAATGCATCCAAAATGCACGTTCTTGATGCTGGGTGCGTAGTAATGACTCCCATAACTTTCTGTCATTTCTTTCATGGTTCCGCGCAGCCATCCATTTGCCACCAATGCTGCCCAAGGTCTTTGTATCAAAGTTCCTTTCCTTTCTGTAAAATTGAAATTTGGAGCACCCCTGCTTATCCCCAAGCCAAGACAGAACATGAACTTTGGTCTGAAATCCTCCTTTGGGGTGATAAGACGTACCTTACAGTGTGCTCTAAGAACTGGTGACTTTGAGAGGGAGCTGCAGGTAATGTTCATGATTTTCATCGATCTGCTCCTGATCCCCACCCCCACAACCTTTCTTGAGCGAGAGATAATTACAGCGCTGAAAGATACTTCAGCCACTCCTTCGATAGCTCAGTTGGTAGAGCGGAGGACTGTAGCATAAAGTCAGACATCCTTAGGTCGCTGGTTCAAATCCGGCTCGAAGGATTTTTTGCTTCGATTTCCATATCTTTCACTTTTATTCAAACAATACCTTCCATTGATTATGATCGAGACTTTGCAGTCCCTGGGTTTCAGGGATTCCTTGCATCCATCAAACAGCTCGAGTGCAAAAGTGGGGATGTAGCTCAGTGGTAGAGCGCATGCTTCGCATGTATGAGGTCCCGGGTTCAATCCCCGGCATCTCCAGGAGCCTCTGTTCCTTATCTTGGCTTTTTTCCAGAAGGCTAGCCTGCCATCATGCAGAAAGAAGAAGTTTGTCATGCAGTTGGGGTGAGAGCCCCACTTAAATAGTCAGACATTTGCTTTGGAAAAATCTTTGAACTAGGCATAGTTTGCGCATTTCAAGAAAATCGGAGAATTTTGCATTCCAAAAGAAGGAAATAAATGCCCTCTCTGAGGATCGAACTCAGGACCTTCAGATTATGAGACTGACGCGCTGCCTACTGCGCTAAGAAGGCTGTATATAGGCATCTGTACATAAGACCATGAAGATCATCCAGGTACAAGGCTGAAGGATTTTCCTGACTGACATTGTATACTGCAGAGTCGAATGGGGTGATGTGGCCGTCGGTTCAATGCAGGGTTTCCAATCATACAGTCAAACCTTGCAGAAGTGGGGATGTAGCTCAGTGGTAGAGCGCATGCTTTGCATGTATGAGGCCCCGGGTTCAATCCCCGGCATCTCCAGACTTTTGCCATGCTTACCTTGGATTTTGGGCCGAAAGCTAGGCTGGCATCATGATGAAGGAAGAGATATGTCCTCCAACCGGGATGAGGACCCCGCTTAATCTGTCAGACGTTTGCCTTGAAAAATCCCATGAAATGGGGCTATCTCATTTTTGATGATTATAGATCAAAAGAATCCTACTTGTTGAAGACATCAAAGTGATGATTCATCTTGACAACCATAATGCTTTGATGATAGAAATCTGTCGCATCTCTCTTGATCATTGGTAAGGGTTCTTCTTCTAAACCAGAGACTCTTTACAGTAGCTTTTAGAAAAACGGAATATTTTGTTTATCTCAATCACCTTCAATCTACAGATTTTTCCGTTCTCTTTCCTTTTGAAAATGCATCCAAAATGCACGTTCTTGATGCTGGGTGCGTAGTAATGACTCCCATAACTTTCTGTCATTTCTTTCATGGTTCCGCGCAGCCATCCATTTGCCACCAATGCTGCCCAAGGTCTTTGTATCAAAGTTCCTTTCCTTTCTGTAAAATTGAAATTTGGAGCACCCCTGCTTATCCCCAAGCCAAGACAGAACATGAACTTTGGTCTGAAATCCTCCTTTGGGGTGATAAGACGTACCTTACAGTGTGCTCTAAGAACTGGTGACTTTGAGAGGGAGCTGCAGGTAATGTTCATGATTTTCATCGATCTGCTCCTGATCCCCACCCCCACAACCTTTCTTGAGCGAGAGATAATTACAGCGCTGAAAGATACTTCAGCCACTCCTTCGATAGCTCAGTTGGTAGAGCGGAGGACTGTAGCATAAAGTCAGACATCCTTAGGTCGCTGGTTCAAATCCGGCTCGAAGGATTTTTTGCTTCGATTTCCATATCTTTCACTTTTATTCAAACAATACCTTCCATTGATTATGATCGAGACTTTGCAGTCCCTGGGTTTCAGGGATTCCTTGCATCCATCAAACAGCTCGAGTGCAAAAGTGGGGATGTAGCTCAGTGGTAGAGCGCATGCTTCGCATGTATGAGGTCCCGGGTTCAATCCCCGGCATCTCCAGGAGCCTCTGTTCCTTATCTTGGCTTTTTTCCAGAAGGCTAGCCTGCCATCATGCAGAAAGAAGAAGTTTGTCATGCAGTTGGGGTGAGAGCCCCACTTAAATAGTCAGACATTTGCTTTGGAAAAATCTTTGAACTAGGCATAGTTTGCGCATTTCAAGAAAATCGGAGAATTTTGCATTCCAAAAGAAGGAAATAAATGCCCTCTCTGAGGATCGAACTCAGGACCTTCAGATTATGAGACTGACGCGCTGCCTACTGCGCTAAGAAGGCTGTATATAGGCATCTGTACATAAGACCATGAAGATCATCCAGGTACAAGGCTGAAGGATTTTCCTGACTGACATTGTATACTGCAGAGTCGAATGGGGTGATGTGGCCGTCGGTTCAATGCAGGGTTTCCAATCATACAGTCAAACCTTGCAGAAGTGGGGATGTAGCTCAGTGGTAGAGCGCATGCTTTGCATGTATGAGGCCCCGGGTTCAATCCCCGGCATCTCCAGACTTTTGCCATGCTTACCTTGGATTTTGGGCCGAAAGCTAGGCTGGCATCATGATGAAGGAAGAGATATGTCCTCCAACCGGGATGAGGACCCCGCTTAATCTGTCAGACGTTTGCCTTGAAAAATCCCATGAAATGGGGCTATCTCATTTTTGATGATTATAGATCAAAAGAATCCTACTTGTTGAAGACATCAAAGTGATGATTCATCTTGACAACCATAATGCTTTGATGATAGAAATCTGTCGCATCTCTCTTGATCATTGGTAAGGGTTCTTCTTCTAAACCAGAGACTCTTTACAGTAGCTTTTAGAAAAACGGAATATTTTGTTTATCTCAATCACCTTCAATCTACAGATTTTTCCGTTCTCTTTCCTTTTGAAAATGCATCCAAAATGCACGTTCTTGATGCTGGGTGCGTAGTAATGACTCCCATAACTTTCTGTCATTTCTTTCATGGTTCCGCGCAGCCATCCATTTGCCACCAATGCTGCCCAAGGTCTTTGTATCAAAGTTCCTTTCCTTTCTGTAAAATTGAAATTTGGAGCACCCCTGCTTATCCCCAAGCCAAGACAGAACATGAACTTTGGTCTGAAATCCTCCTTTGGGGTGATAAGACGTACCTTACAGTGTGCTCTAAGAACTGGTGACTTTGAGAGGGAGCTGCAGGTAATGTTCATGATTTTCATCGATCTGCTCCTGATCCCCACCCCCACAACCTTTCTTGAGCGAGAGATAATTACAGCGCTGAAAGATACTTCAGCCACTCCTTCGATAGCTCAGTTGGTAGAGCGGAGGACTGTAGCATAAAGTCAGACATCCTTAGGTCGCTGGTTCAAATCCGGCTCGAAGGATTTTTTGCTTCGATTTCCATATCTTTCACTTTTATTCAAACAATACCTTCCATTGATTATGATCGAGACTTTGCAGTCCCTGGGTTTCAGGGATTCCTTGCATCCATCAAACAGCTCGAGTGCAAAAGTGGGGATGTAGCTCAGTGGTAGAGCGCATGCTTCGCATGTATGAGGTCCCGGGTTCAATCCCCGGCATCTCCAGGAGCCTCTGTTCCTTATCTTGGCTTTTTTCCAGAAGGCTAGCCTGCCATCATGCAGAAAGAAGAAGTTTGTCATGCAGTTGGGGTGAGAGCCCCACTTAAATAGTCAGACATTTGCTTTGGAAAAATCTTTGAACTAGGCATAGTTTGCGCATTTCAAGAAAATCGGAGAATTTTGCATTCCAAAAGAAGGAAATAAATGCCCTCTCTGAGGATCGAACTCAGGACCTTCAGATTATGAGACTGACGCGCTGCCTACTGCGCTAAGAAGGCTGTATATAGGCATCTGTACATAAGACCATGAAGATCATCCAGGTACAAGGCTGAAGGATTTTCCTGACTGACATTGTATACTGCAGAGTCGAATGGGGTGATGTGGCCGTCGGTTCAATGCAGGGTTTCCAATCATACAGTCAAACCTTGCAGAAGTGGGGATGTAGCTCAGTGGTAGAGCGCATGCTTTGCATGTATGAGGCCCCGGGTTCAATCCCCGGCATCTCCAGACTTTTGCCATGCTTACCTTGGATTTTGGGCCGAAAGCTAGGCTGGCATCATGATGAAGGAAGAGATATGTCCTCCAACCGGGATGAGGACCCCGCTTAATCTGTCAGACGTTTGCCTTGAAAAATCCCATGAAATGGGGCTATCTCATTTTTGATGATTATAGATCAAAAGAATCCTACTTGTTGAAGACATCAAAGTGATGATTCATCTTGACAACCATAATGCTTTGATGATAGAAATCTGTCGCATCTCTCTTGATCATTGGTAAGGGTTCTTCTTCTAAACCAGAGACTCTTTACAGTAGCTTTTAGAAAAACGGAATATTTTGTTTATCTCAATCACCTTCAATCTACAGATTTTTCCGTTCTCTTTCCTTTTGAAAATGCATCCAAAATGCACGTTCTTGATGCTGGGTGCGTAGTAATGACTCCCATAACTTTCTGTCATTTCTTTCATGGTTCCGCGCAGCCATCCATTTGCCACCAATGCTGCCCAAGGTCTTTGTATCAAAGTTCCTTTCCTTTCTGTAAAATTGAAATTTGGAGCACCCCTGCTTATCCCCAAGCCAAGACAGAACATGAACTTTGGTCTGAAATCCTCCTTTGGGGTGATAAGACGTACCTTACAGTGTGCTCTAAGAACTGGTGACTTTGAGAGGGAGCTGCAGGTAATGTTCATGATTTTCATCGATCTGCTCCTGATCCCCACCCCCACAACCTTTCTTGAGCGAGAGATAATTACAGCGCTGAAAGATACTTCAGCCACTCCTTCGATAGCTCAGTTGGTAGAGCGGAGGACTGTAGCATAAAGTCAGACATCCTTAGGTCGCTGGTTCAAATCCGGCTCGAAGGATTTTTTGCTTCGATTTCCATATCTTTCACTTTTATTCAAACAATACCTTCCATTGATTATGATCGAGACTTTGCAGTCCCTGGGTTTCAGGGATTCCTTGCATCCATCAAACAGCTCGAGTGCAAAAGTGGGGATGTAGCTCAGTGGTAGAGCGCATGCTTCGCATGTATGAGGTCCCGGGTTCAATCCCCGGCATCTCCAGGAGCCTCTGTTCCTTATCTTGGCTTTTTTCCAGAAGGCTAGCCTGCCATCATGCAGAAAGAAGAAGTTTGTCATGCAGTTGGGGTGAGAGCCCCACTTAAATAGTCAGACATTTGCTTTGGAAAAATCTTTGAACTAGGCATAGTTTGCGCATTTCAAGAAAATCGGAGAATTTTGCATTCCAAAAGAAGGAAATAAATGCCCTCTCTGAGGATCGAACTCAGGACCTTCAGATTATGAGACTGACGCGCTGCCTACTGCGCTAAGAAGGCTGTATATAGGCATCTGTACATAAGACCATGAAGATCATCCAGGTACAAGGCTGAAGGATTTTCCTGACTGACATTGTATACTGCAGAGTCGAATGGGGTGATGTGGCCGTCGGTTCAATGCAGGGTTTCCAATCATACAGTCAAACCTTGCAGAAGTGGGGATGTAGCTCAGTGGTAGAGCGCATGCTTTGCATGTATGAGGCCCCGGGTTCAATCCCCGGCATCTCCAGACTTTTGCCATGCTTACCTTGGATTTTGGGCCGAAAGCTAGGCTGGCATCATGATGAAGGAAGAGATATGTCCTCCAACCGGGATGAGGACCCCGCTTAATCTGTCAGACGTTTGCCTTGAAAAATCCCATGAAATGGGGCTATCTCATTTTTGATGATTATAGATCAAAAGAATCCTACTTGTTGAAGACATCAAAGTGATGATTCATCTTGACAACCATAATGCTTTGATGATAGAAATCTGTCGCATCTCTCTTGATCATTGGTAAGGGTTCTTCTTCTAAACCAGAGACTCTTTACAGTAGCTTTTAGAAAAACGGAATATTTTGTTTATCTCAATCACCTTCAATCTACAGATTTTTCCGTTCTCTTTCCTTTTGAAAATGCATCCAAAATGCACGTTCTTGATGCTGGGTGCGTAGTAATGACTCCCATAACTTTCTGTCATTTCTTTCATGGTTCCGCGCAGCCATCCATTTGCCACCAATGCTGCCCAAGGTCTTTGTATCAAAGTTCCTTTCCTTTCTGTAAAATTGAAATTTGGAGCACCCCTGCTTATCCCCAAGCCAAGACAGAACATGAACTTTGGTCTGAAATCCTCCTTTGGGGTGATAAGACGTACCTTACAGTGTGCTCTAAGAACTGGTGACTTTGAGAGGGAGCTGCAGGTAATGTTCATGATTTTCATCGATCTGCTCCTGATCCCCACCCCCACAACCTTTCTTGAGCGAGAGATAATTACAGCGCTGAAAGATACTTCAGCCACTCCTTCGATAGCTCAGTTGGTAGAGCGGAGGACTGTAGCATAAAGTCAGACATCCTTAGGTCGCTGGTTCAAATCCGGCTCGAAGGATTTTTTGCTTCGATTTCCATATCTTTCACTTTTATTCAAACAATACCTTCCATTGATTATGATCGAGACTTTGCAGTCCCTGGGTTTCAGGGATTCCTTGCATCCATCAAACAGCTCGAGTGCAAAAGTGGGGATGTAGCTCAGTGGTAGAGCGCATGCTTCGCATGTATGAGGTCCCGGGTTCAATCCCCGGCATCTCCAGGAGCCTCTGTTCCTTATCTTGGCTTTTTTCCAGAAGGCTAGCCTGCCATCATGCAGAAAGAAGAAGTTTGTCATGCAGTTGGGGTGAGAGCCCCACTTAAATAGTCAGACATTTGCTTTGGAAAAATCTTTGAACTAGGCATAGTTTGCGCATTTCAAGAAAATCGGAGAATTTTGCATTCCAAAAGAAGGAAATAAATGCCCTCTCTGAGGATCGAACTCAGGACCTTCAGATTATGAGACTGACGCGCTGCCTACTGCGCTAAGAAGGCTGTATATAGGCATCTGTACATAAGACCATGAAGATCATCCAGGTACAAGGCTGAAGGATTTTCCTGACTGACATTGTATACTGCAGAGTCGAATGGGGTGATGTGGCCGTCGGTTCAATGCAGGGTTTCCAATCATACAGTCAAACCTTGCAGAAGTGGGGATGTAGCTCAGTGGTAGAGCGCATGCTTTGCATGTATGAGGCCCCGGGTTCAATCCCCGGCATCTCCAGACTTTTGCCATGCTTACCTTGGATTTTGGGCCGAAAGCTAGGCTGGCATCATGATGAAGGAAGAGATATGTCCTCCAACCGGGATGAGGACCCCGCTTAATCTGTCAGACGTTTGCCTTGAAAAATCCCATGAAATGGGGCTATCTCATTTTTGATGATTATAGATCAAAAGAATCCTACTTGTTGAAGACATCAAAGTGATGATTCATCTTGACAACCATAATGCTTTGATGATAGAAATCTGTCGCATCTCTCTTGATCATTGGTAAGGGTTCTTCTTCTAAACCAGAGACTCTTTACAGTAGCTTTTAGAAAAACGGAATATTTTGTTTATCTCAATCACCTTCAATCTACAGATTTTTCCGTTCTCTTTCCTTTTGAAAATGCATCCAAAATGCACGTTCTTGATGCTGGGTGCGTAGTAATGACTCCCATAACTTTCTGTCATTTCTTTCATGGTTCCGCGCAGCCATCCATTTGCCACCAATGCTGCCCAAGGTCTTTGTATCAAAGTTCCTTTCCTTTCTGTAAAATTGAAATTTGGAGCACCCCTGCTTATCCCCAAGCCAAGACAGAACATGAACTTTGGTCTGAAATCCTCCTTTGGGGTGATAAGACGTACCTTACAGTGTGCTCTAAGAACTGGTGACTTTGAGAGGGAGCTGCAGGTAATGTTCATGATTTTCATCGATCTGCTCCTGATCCCCACCCCCACAACCTTTCTTGAGCGAGAGATAATTACAGCGCTGAAAGATACTTCAGCCACTCCTTCGATAGCTCAGTTGGTAGAGCGGAGGACTGTAGCATAAAGTCAGACATCCTTAGGTCGCTGGTTCAAATCCGGCTCGAAGGATTTTTTGCTTCGATTTCCATATCTTTCACTTTTATTCAAACAATACCTTCCATTGATTATGATCGAGACTTTGCAGTCCCTGGGTTTCAGGGATTCCTTGCATCCATCAAACAGCTCGAGTGCAAAAGTGGGGATGTAGCTCAGTGGTAGAGCGCATGCTTCGCATGTATGAGGTCCCGGGTTCAATCCCCGGCATCTCCAGGAGCCTCTGTTCCTTATCTTGGCTTTTTTCCAGAAGGCTAGCCTGCCATCATGCAGAAAGAAGAAGTTTGTCATGCAGTTGGGGTGAGAGCCCCACTTAAATAGTCAGACATTTGCTTTGGAAAAATCTTTGAACTAGGCATAGTTTGCGCATTTCAAGAAAATCGGAGAATTTTGCATTCCAAAAGAAGGAAATAAATGCCCTCTCTGAGGATCGAACTCAGGACCTTCAGATTATGAGACTGACGCGCTGCCTACTGCGCTAAGAAGGCTGTATATAGGCATCTGTACATAAGACCATGAAGATCATCCAGGTACAAGGCTGAAGGATTTTCCTGACTGACATTGTATACTGCAGAGTCGAATGGGGTGATGTGGCCGTCGGTTCAATGCAGGGTTTCCAATCATACAGTCAAACCTTGCAGAAGTGGGGATGTAGCTCAGTGGTAGAGCGCATGCTTTGCATGTATGAGGCCCCGGGTTCAATCCCCGGCATCTCCAGACTTTTGCCATGCTTACCTTGGATTTTGGGCCGAAAGCTAGGCTGGCATCATGATGAAGGAAGAGATATGTCCTCCAACCGGGATGAGGACCCCGCTTAATCTGTCAGACGTTTGCCTTGAAAAATCCCATGAAATGGGGCTATCTCATTTTTGATGATTATAGATCAAAAGAATCCTACTTGTTGAAGACATCAAAGTGATGATTCATCTTGACAACCATAATGCTTTGATGATAGAAATCTGTCGCATCTCTCTTGATCATTGGTAAGGGTTCTTCTTCTAAACCAGAGACTCTTTACAGTAGCTTTTAGAAAAACGGAATATTTTGTTTATCTCAATCACCTTCAATCTACAGATTTTTCCGTTCTCTTTCCTTTTGAAAATGCATCCAAAATGCACGTTCTTGATGCTGGGTGCGTAGTAATGACTCCCATAACTTTCTGTCATTTCTTTCATGGTTCCGCGCAGCCATCCATTTGCCACCAATGCTGCCCAAGGTCTTTGTATCAAAGTTCCTTTCCTTTCTGTAAAATTGAAATTTGGAGCACCCCTGCTTATCCCCAAGCCAAGACAGAACATGAACTTTGGTCTGAAATCCTCCTTTGGGGTGATAAGACGTACCTTACAGTGTGCTCTAAGAACTGGTGACTTTGAGAGGGAGCTGCAGGTAATGTTCATGATTTTCATCGATCTGCTCCTGATCCCCACCCCCACAACCTTTCTTGAGCGAGAGATAATTACAGCGCTGAAAGATACTTCAGCCACTCCTTCGATAGCTCAGTTGGTAGAGCGGAGGACTGTAGCATAAAGTCAGACATCCTTAGGTCGCTGGTTCAAATCCGGCTCGAAGGATTTTTTGCTTCGATTTCCATATCTTTCACTTTTATTCAAACAATACCTTCCATTGATTATGATCGAGACTTTGCAGTCCCTGGGTTTCAGGGATTCCTTGCATCCATCAAACAGCTCGAGTGCAAAAGTGGGGATGTAGCTCAGTGGTAGAGCGCATGCTTCGCATGTATGAGGTCCCGGGTTCAATCCCCGGCATCTCCAGGAGCCTCTGTTCCTTATCTTGGCTTTTTTCCAGAAGGCTAGCCTGCCATCATGCAGAAAGAAGAAGTTTGTCATGCAGTTGGGGTGAGAGCCCCACTTAAATAGTCAGACATTTGCTTTGGAAAAATCTTTGAACTAGGCATAGTTTGCGCATTTCAAGAAAATCGGAGAATTTTGCATTCCAAAAGAAGGAAATAAATGCCCTCTCTGAGGATCGAACTCAGGACCTTCAGATTATGAGACTGACGCGCTGCCTACTGCGCTAAGAAGGCTGTATATAGGCATCTGTACATAAGACCATGAAGATCATCCAGGTACAAGGCTGAAGGATTTTCCTGACTGACATTGTATACTGCAGAGTCGAATGGGGTGATGTGGCCGTCGGTTCAATGCAGGGTTTCCAATCATACAGTCAAACCTTGCAGAAGTGGGGATGTAGCTCAGTGGTAGAGCGCATGCTTTGCATGTATGAGGCCCCGGGTTCAATCCCCGGCATCTCCAGACTTTTGCCATGCTTACCTTGGATTTTGGGCCGAAAGCTAGGCTGGCATCATGATGAAGGAAGAGATATGTCCTCCAACCGGGATGAGGACCCCGCTTAATCTGTCAGACGTTTGCCTTGAAAAATCCCATGAAATGGGGCTATCTCATTTTTGATGATTATAGATCAAAAGAATCCTACTTGTTGAAGACATCAAAGTGATGATTCATCTTGACAACCATAATGCTTTGATGATAGAAATCTGTCGCATCTCTCTTGATCATTGGTAAGGGTTCTTCTTCTAAACCAGAGACTCTTTACAGTAGCTTTTAGAAAAACGGAATATTTTGTTTATCTCAATCACCTTCAATCTACAGATTTTTCCGTTCTCTTTCCTTTTGAAAATGCATCCAAAATGCACGTTCTTGATGCTGGGTGCGTAGTAATGACTCCCATAACTTTCTGTCATTTCTTTCATGGTTCCGCGCAGCCATCCATTTGCCACCAATGCTGCCCAAGGTCTTTGTATCAAAGTTCCTTTCCTTTCTGTAAAATTGAAATTTGGAGCACCCCTGCTTATCCCCAAGCCAAGACAGAACATGAACTTTGGTCTGAAATCCTCCTTTGGGGTGATAAGACGTACCTTACAGTGTGCTCTAAGAACTGGTGACTTTGAGAGGGAGCTGCAGGTAATGTTCATGATTTTCATCGATCTGCTCCTGATCCCCACCCCCACAACCTTTCTTGAGCGAGAGATAATTACAGCGCTGAAAGATACTTCAGCCACTCCTTCGATAGCTCAGTTGGTAGAGCGGAGGACTGTAGCATAAAGTCAGACATCCTTAGGTCGCTGGTTCAAATCCGGCTCGAAGGATTTTTTGCTTCGATTTCCATATCTTTCACTTTTATTCAAACAATACCTTCCATTGATTATGATCGAGACTTTGCAGTCCCTGGGTTTCAGGGATTCCTTGCATCCATCAAACAGCTCGAGTGCAAAAGTGGGGATGTAGCTCAGTGGTAGAGCGCATGCTTCGCATGTATGAGGTCCCGGGTTCAATCCCCGGCATCTCCAGGAGCCTCTGTTCCTTATCTTGGCTTTTTTCCAGAAGGCTAGCCTGCCATCATGCAGAAAGAAGAAGTTTGTCATGCAGTTGGGGTGAGAGCCCCACTTAAATAGTCAGACATTTGCTTTGGAAAAATCTTTGAACTAGGCATAGTTTGCGCATTTCAAGAAAATCGGAGAATTTTGCATTCCAAAAGAAGGAAATAAATGCCCTCTCTGAGGATCGAACTCAGGACCTTCAGATTATGAGACTGACGCGCTGCCTACTGCGCTAAGAAGGCTGTATATAGGCATCTGTACATAAGACCATGAAGATCATCCAGGTACAAGGCTGAAGGATTTTCCTGACTGACATTGTATACTGCAGAGTCGAATGGGGTGATGTGGCCGTCGGTTCAATGCAGGGTTTCCAATCATACAGTCAAACCTTGCAGAAGTGGGGATGTAGCTCAGTGGTAGAGCGCATGCTTTGCATGTATGAGGCCCCGGGTTCAATCCCCGGCATCTCCAGACTTTTGCCATGCTTACCTTGGATTTTGGGCCGAAAGCTAGGCTGGCATCATGATGAAGGAAGAGATATGTCCTCCAACCGGGATGAGGACCCCGCTTAATCTGTCAGACGTTTGCCTTGAAAAATCCCATGAAATGGGGCTATCTCATTTTTGATGATTATAGATCAAAAGAATCCTACTTGTTGAAGACATCAAAGTGATGATTCATCTTGACAACCATAATGCTTTGATGATAGAAATCTGTCGCATCTCTCTTGATCATTGGTAAGGGTTCTTCTTCTAAACCAGAGACTCTTTACAGTAGCTTTTAGAAAAACGGAATATTTTGTTTATCTCAATCACCTTCAATCTACAGATTTTTCCGTTCTCTTTCCTTTTGAAAATGCATCCAAAATGCACGTTCTTGATGCTGGGTGCGTAGTAATGACTCCCATAACTTTCTGTCATTTCTTTCATGGTTCCGCGCAGCCATCCATTTGCCACCAATGCTGCCCAAGGTCTTTGTATCAAAGTTCCTTTCCTTTCTGTAAAATTGAAATTTGGAGCACCCCTGCTTATCCCCAAGCCAAGACAGAACATGAACTTTGGTCTGAAATCCTCCTTTGGGGTGATAAGACGTACCTTACAGTGTGCTCTAAGAACTGGTGACTTTGAGAGGGAGCTGCAGGTAATGTTCATGATTTTCATCGATCTGCTCCTGATCCCCACCCCCACAACCTTTCTTGAGCGAGAGATAATTACAGCGCTGAAAGATACTTCAGCCACTCCTTCGATAGCTCAGTTGGTAGAGCGGAGGACTGTAGCATAAAGTCAGACATCCTTAGGTCGCTGGTTCAAATCCGGCTCGAAGGATTTTTTGCTTCGATTTCCATATCTTTCACTTTTATTCAAACAATACCTTCCATTGATTATGATCGAGACTTTGCAGTCCCTGGGTTTCAGGGATTCCTTGCATCCATCAAACAGCTCGAGTGCAAAAGTGGGGATGTAGCTCAGTGGTAGAGCGCATGCTTCGCATGTATGAGGTCCCGGGTTCAATCCCCGGCATCTCCAGGAGCCTCTGTTCCTTATCTTGGCTTTTTTCCAGAAGGCTAGCCTGCCATCATGCAGAAAGAAGAAGTTTGTCATGCAGTTGGGGTGAGAGCCCCACTTAAATAGTCAGACATTTGCTTTGGAAAAATCTTTGAACTAGGCATAGTTTGCGCATTTCAAGAAAATCGGAGAATTTTGCATTCCAAAAGAAGGAAATAAATGCCCTCTCTGAGGATCGAACTCAGGACCTTCAGATTATGAGACTGACGCGCTGCCTACTGCGCTAAGAAGGCTGTATATAGGCATCTGTACATAAGACCATGAAGATCATCCAGGTACAAGGCTGAAGGATTTTCCTGACTGACATTGTATACTGCAGAGTCGAATGGGGTGATGTGGCCGTCGGTTCAATGCAGGGTTTCCAATCATACAGTCAAACCTTGCAGAAGTGGGGATGTAGCTCAGTGGTAGAGCGCATGCTTTGCATGTATGAGGCCCCGGGTTCAATCCCCGGCATCTCCAGACTTTTGCCATGCTTACCTTGGATTTTGGGCCGAAAGCTAGGCTGGCATCATGATGAAGGAAGAGATATGTCCTCCAACCGGGATGAGGACCCCGCTTAATCTGTCAGACGTTTGCCTTGAAAAATCCCATGAAATGGGGCTATCTCATTTTTGATGATTATAGATCAAAAGAATCCTACTTGTTGAAGACATCAAAGTGATGATTCATCTTGACAACCATAATGCTTTGATGATAGAAATCTGTCGCATCTCTCTTGATCATTGGTAAGGGTTCTTCTTCTAAACCAGAGACTCTTTACAGTAGCTTTTAGAAAAACGGAATATTTTGTTTATCTCAATCACCTTCAATCTACAGATTTTTCCGTTCTCTTTCCTTTTGAAAATGCATCCAAAATGCACGTTCTTGATGCTGGGTGCGTAGTAATGACTCCCATAACTTTCTGTCATTTCTTTCATGGTTCCGCGCAGCCATCCATTTGCCACCAATGCTGCCCAAGGTCTTTGTATCAAAGTTCCTTTCCTTTCTGTAAAATTGAAATTTGGAGCACCCCTGCTTATCCCCAAGCCAAGACAGAACATGAACTTTGGTCTGAAATCCTCCTTTGGGGTGATAAGACGTACCTTACAGTGTGCTCTAAGAACTGGTGACTTTGAGAGGGAGCTGCAGGTAATGTTCATGATTTTCATCGATCTGCTCCTGATCCCCACCCCCACAACCTTTCTTGAGCGAGAGATAATTACAGCGCTGAAAGATACTTCAGCCACTCCTTCGATAGCTCAGTTGGTAGAGCGGAGGACTGTAGCATAAAGTCAGACATCCTTAGGTCGCTGGTTCAAATCCGGCTCGAAGGATTTTTTGCTTCGATTTCCATATCTTTCACTTTTATTCAAACAATACCTTCCATTGATTATGATCGAGACTTTGCAGTCCCTGGGTTTCAGGGATTCCTTGCATCCATCAAACAGCTCGAGTGCAAAAGTGGGGATGTAGCTCAGTGGTAGAGCGCATGCTTCGCATGTATGAGGTCCCGGGTTCAATCCCCGGCATCTCCAGGAGCCTCTGTTCCTTATCTTGGCTTTTTTCCAGAAGGCTAGCCTGCCATCATGCAGAAAGAAGAAGTTTGTCATGCAGTTGGGGTGAGAGCCCCACTTAAATAGTCAGACATTTGCTTTGGAAAAATCTTTGAACTAGGCATAGTTTGCGCATTTCAAGAAAATCGGAGAATTTTGCATTCCAAAAGAAGGAAATAAATGCCCTCTCTGAGGATCGAACTCAGGACCTTCAGATTATGAGACTGACGCGCTGCCTACTGCGCTAAGAAGGCTGTATATAGGCATCTGTACATAAGACCATGAAGATCATCCAGGTACAAGGCTGAAGGATTTTCCTGACTGACATTGTATACTGCAGAGTCGAATGGGGTGATGTGGCCGTCGGTTCAATGCAGGGTTTCCAATCATACAGTCAAACCTTGCAGAAGTGGGGATGTAGCTCAGTGGTAGAGCGCATGCTTTGCATGTATGAGGCCCCGGGTTCAATCCCTGGCATCTCCAGACTTTTGCCATGCTTACCTTGGATTTTGGGCCGAAAGCTAGGCTGGCATCATGATGAAGGAAGAGATATGTCCTCCAACCGGGATGAGGACCCCGCTTAATCTGTCAGACGTTTGCCTTGAAAAATCCCATGAAATGGGGCTATCTCATTTTTGATGATTATAGATCAAAAGAATCCTACTTGTTGAAGACATCAAAGTGATGATTCATCTTGACAACCATAATGCTTTGATGATAGAAATCTGTCGCATCTCTCTTGATCATTGGTAAGGGTTCTTCTTCTAAACCAGAGACTCTTTACAGTAGCTTTTAGAAAAACGGAATATTTTGTTTATCTCAATCACCTTCAATCTACAGATTTTTCCGTTCTCTTTCCTTTTGAAAATGCATCCAAAATGCACGTTCTTGATGCTGGGTGCGTAGTAATGACTCCCATAACTTTCTGTCATTTCTTTCATGGTTCCGCGCAGCCATCCATTTGCCACCAATGCTGCCCAAGGTCTTTGTATCAAAGTTCCTTTCCTTTCTGTAAAATTGAAATTTTGAGCACCCCTGCTTATCCCCAAGCCAAGACAGAACATGAACTTTGGTCTGAAATCCTCCTTTGGGGTGATAAGACGTACCTTACAGTGTGCTCTAAGAACTGGTGACTTTGAGAGGGAGCTGCAGGTAATGTTCATGATTTTCATCGATCTGCTCCTGATCCCCACCCCCACAACCTTTCTTGAGCGAGAGATAATTACAGCGCTGAAAGATACTTCAGCCACTCCTTCGATAGCTCAGTTGGTAGAGCGGAGGACTGTAGCATAAAGTCAGACATCCTTAGGTCGCTGGTTCAAATCCGGCTCGAAGGATTTTTTGCTTCGATTTCCATATCTTTCACTTTTATTCAAACAATACCTTCCATTGATTATGATCGAGACTTTGCAGTCCCTGGGTTTCAGGAATTCCTTGCATCCATCAAACAGCTCGAGGGCAAAAGTGGGGATGTAGCTCAGTGGTAGAGCGCATGCTTCGCATGTATGAGGTCCCGGGTTCAATCCCCGGCATCTCCAGGAGCCTCTGTTCCTTATCTTGGCTTTTTTCCAGAAGGCTAGCCTGCCATCATGCAGAAAGAAGAAGTTTGTCATGCAGTTGGGGTGAGAGCCCCACTTAAATAGTCAGACATTTGCTTTGGAAAAATCTTTGAACTAAGCATAGTTTGCGCATTTCAAGAAAATCGGAGAATTTTGCATTCCAAAAGAAGGAAATAAATGCCCTCTCTGAGGATCGAACTCAGGACCTTCAGATTATGAGACTGACGCGCTGCCTACTGCGCTAAGAAGGCTGTATATAGGCATCTGTACATAAGACCATGAAGATCATCCAGGTACAAGGCTGAAGGATTTTCCTGACTGACATTGTATACTGCAGAGTCGAATGGGGTGATGTGGCCGTCGGTTCAATGCAGGGTTTCCAATCATACAGTCAAACCTTGCAGAAGTGGGGATGTAGCTCAGTGGTAGAGCGCATGCTTTGCATGTATGAGGCCCCGGGTTCAATCCCCGGCATCTCCAGACTTTTGCCATGCTTACCTTGGATTTTGGGCCGAAAGCTAGGCTGGCATCATGATGAAGGAAGAGATATGTCCTCCAACCGGGATGAGGACCCCGCTTAATCTGTCAGACGTTTGCCTTGAAAAATCCCATGAAGTGGGGCTATCTCATTTTTGATGATTATAGATCAAAAGAATCCTACTTGTTGAAGACATCAAAGTGATGATTCATCTTGACAACCATAATGCTTTGATGATAGAAATCTGTCGCATCTCTCTTGATCATTGGTAAGGGTTCTTCTTCTAAACCAGAGACTCTTTACAGTAGCTTTTAGAAAAACGGAATATTTTGTTTATCTCAATCACCTTCAATCTACAGATTTTTCCGTTCTCTTTCCTTTTGAAAATGCATCCAAAATGCACGTTCTTGATGCTGGGTGCGTAGTAATGACTCCCATAACTTTCTGTCATTTCTTTCATGGTTCCGCGCAGCCATCCATTTGCCACCAATGCTGCCCAAGGTCTTTGTATCAAAGTTCCTTTCCTTTCTGTAAAATTGAAATTTGGAGCACCCCTGCTTATCCCCAAGCCAAGACAGAACATGAACTTTGGTCTGAAATCCTCCTTTGGGGTGATAAGACGTACCTTACAGTGTGCTCTAAGAACTGGTGACTTTGAGAGGGAGCTGCAGGTAATGTTCATGATTTTCATCGATCTGCTCCTGATCCCCACCCCCACAACCTTTCTTGAGCGAGAGATAATTACAGCGCTGAAAGATACTTCAGCCACTCCTTCGATAGCTCAGTTGGTAGAGCGGAGGACTGTAGCATAAAGTCAGACATCCTTAGGTCGCTGGTTCAAATCCGGCTCGAAGGATTTTTTGCTTCGATTTCCATATCTTTCACTTTTATTCAAACAATACCTTCCATTGATTATGATCGAGACTTTGCAGTCCCTGGGTTTCAGGGATTCCTTGCATCCATCAAACAGCTCGAGTGCAAAAGTGGGGATGTAGCTCAGTGGTAGAGCGCATGCTTCGCATGTATGAGGTCCCGGGTTCAATCCCCGGCATCTCCAGGAGCCTCTGTTCCTTATCTTGGCTTTTTTCCAGAAGGCTAGCCTGCCATCATGCAGAAAGAAGAAGTTTGTCATGCAGTTGGGGTGAGAGCCCCACTTAAATAGTCAGACATTTGCTTTGGAAAAATCTTTGAACTAGGCATAGTTTGCGCATTTCAAGAAAATCGGAGAATTTTGCATTCCAAAAGAAGGAAATAAATGCCCTCTCTGAGGATCGAACTCAGGACCTTCAGATTATGAGACTGACGCGCTGCCTACTGCGCTAAGAAGGCTGTATATAGGCATCTGTACATAAGACCATGAAGATCATCCAGGTACAAGGCTGAAGGATTTTCCTGACTGACATTGTATACTGCAGAGTCGAATGGGGTGATGTGGCCGTCGGTTCAATGCAGGGTTTCCAATCATACAGTCAAACCTTGCAGAAGTGGGGATGTAGCTCAGTGGTAGAGCGCATGCTTTGCATGTATGAGGCCCCGGGTTCAATCCCCGGCATCTCCAGACTTTTGCCATGCTTACCTTGGATTTTGGGCCGAAAGCTAGGCTGGCATCATGATGAAGGAAGAGATATGTCCTCCAACCGGGATGAGGACCCCGCTTAATCTGTCAGACGTTTGCCTTGAAAAATCCCATGAAATGGGGCTATCTCATTTTTGATGATTATAGATCAAAAGAATCCTACTTGTTGAAGACATCAAAGTGATGATTCATCTTGACAACCATAATGCTTTGATGATAGAAATCTGTCGCATCTCTCTTGATCATTGGTAAGGGTTCTTCTTCTAAACCAGAGACTCTTTACAGTAGCTTTTAGAAAAACGGAATATTTTGTTTATCTCAATCACCTTCAATCTACAGATTTTTCCGTTCTCTTTCCTTTTGAAAATGCATCCAAAATGCACGTTCTTGATGCTGGGTGCGTAGTAATGACTCCCATAACTTTCTGTCATTTCTTTCATGGTTCCGCGCAGCCATCCATTTGCCACCAATGCTGCCCAAGGTCTTTGTATCAAAGTTCCTTTCCTTTCTGTAAAATTGAAATTTGGAGCACCCCTGCTTATCCCCAAGCCAAGACAGAACATGAACTTTGGTCTGAAATCCTCCTTTGGGGTGATAAGACGTACCTTACAGTGTGCTCTAAGAACTGGTGACTTTGAGAGGGAGCTGCAGGTAATGTTCATGATTTTCATCGATCTGCTCCTGATCCCCACCCCCACAACCTTTCTTGAGCGAGAGATAATTACAGCGCTGAAAGATACTTCAGCCACTCCTTCGATAGCTCAGTTGGTAGAGCGGAGGACTGTAGCATAAAGTCAGACATCCTTAGGTCGCTGGTTCAAATCCGGCTCGAAGGATTTTTTGCTTCGATTTCCATATCTTTCACTTTTATTCAAACAATACCTTCCATTGATTATGATCGAGACTTTGCAGTCCCTGGGTTTCAGGAATTCCTTGCATCCATCAAACAGCTCGAGGGCAAAAGTGGGGATGTAGCTCAGTGGTAGAGCGCATGCTTCGCATGTATGAGGTCCCGGGTTCAATCCCCGGCATCTCCAGGAGCCTCTGTTCCTTATCTTGGCTTTTTTCCAGAAGGCTAGCCTGCCATCATGCAGAAAGAAGAAGTTTGTCATGCAGTTGGGGTGAGAGCCCCACTTAAATAGTCAGACATTTGCTTTGGAAAAATCTTTGAACTAAGCATAGTTTGCGCATTTCAAGAAAATCGGAGAATTTTGCATTCCAAAAGAAGGAAATAAATGCCCTCTCTGAGGATCGAACTCAGGACCTTCAGATTATGAGACTGACGCGCTGCCTACTGCGCTAAGAAGGCTGTATATAGGCATCTGTACATAAGACCATGAAGATCATCCAGGTACAAGGCTGAAGGATTTTCCTGACTGACATTGTATACTGCAGAGTCGAATGGGGTGATGTGGCCGTCGGTTCAATGCAGGGTTTCCAATCATACAGTCAAACCTTGCAGAAGTGGGGATGTAGCTCAGTGGTAGAGCGCATGCTTTGCATGTATGAGGCCCCGGGTTCAATCCCCGGCATCTCCAGACTTTTGCCATGCTTACCTTGGATTTTGGGCCGAAAGCTAGGCTGGCATCATGATGAAGGAAGAGATATGTCCTCCAACCGGGATGAGGACCCCGCTTAATCTGTCAGACGTTTGCCTTGAAAAATCCCATGAAGTGGGGCTATCTCATTTTTGATGATTATAGATCAAAAGAATCCTACTTGTTGAAGACATCAAAGTGATGATTCATCTTGACAACCATAATGCTTTGATGATAGAAATCTGTCGCATCTCTCTTGATCATTGGTAAGGGTTCTTCTTCTAAACCAGAGACTCTTTACAGTAGCTTTTAGAAAAACGGAATATTTTGTTTATCTCAATCACCTTCAATCTACAGATTTTTCCGTTCTCTTTCCTTTTGAAAATGCATCCAAAATGCACGTTCTTGATGCTGGGTGCGTAGTAATGACTCCCATAACTTTCTGTCATTTCTTTCATGGTTCCGCGCAGCCATCCATTTGCCACCAATGCTGCCCAAGGTCTTTGTATCAAAGTTCCTTTCCTTTCTGTAAAATTGAAATTTGGAGCACCCCTGCTTATCCCCAAGCCAAGACAGAACATGAACTTTGGTCTGAAATCCTCCTTTGGGGTGATAAGACGTACCTTACAGTGTGCTCTAAGAACTGGTGACTTTGAGAGGGAGCTGCAGGTAATGTTCATGATTTTCATCGATCTGCTCCTGATCCCCACCCCCACAACCTTTCTTGAGCGAGAGATAATTACAGCGCTGAAAGATACTTCAGCCACTCCTTCGATAGCTCAGTTGGTAGAGCGGAGGACTGTAGCATAAAGTCAGACATCCTTAGGTCGCTGGTTCAAATCCGGCTCGAAGGATTTTTTGCTTCGATTTCCATATATTTCACTTTTATTCAAACAATACCTTCCATTGATTATGATCGAGACTTTGCAGTCCCTGGGTTTCAGGGATTCCTTGCATCCATCAAACAGCTCGAGGGCAAAAGTGGGGATGTAGCTCAGTGGTAGAGCGCATGCTTCGCATGTATGAGGTCCCGGGTTCAATCCCCGGCATCTCCAGGAGCCTCTGTTCCTTATCTTGGCTTTTTTCCAGAAGGCTAGCCTGCCATCATGCAGAAAGAAGAAGTTTGTCATGCAGTTGGGGTGAGAGCCCCACTTAAATAGTCAGACATTTGCTTTGGAAAAATCTTTGAACTAGGCATAGTTTGCGCATTTCAAGAAAATCGGAGAATTTTGCATTCCAAAAGAAGGAAATAAATGCCCTCTCTGAGGATCGAACTCAGGACCTTCAGATTATGAGACTGACGCGCTGCCTACTGCGCTAAGAAGACTGTATATAGGCATCTGTACATAAGACCATGAAGATCATCCAGGTACAAGGCTGAAGGATTTTCCTGACTGACATTGTATACTGCAGAGTCGAATGGGGTGATGTGGCCGTCGGTTCAATGCAGGGTTTCCAATCATACAGTCAAACCTTGCAGAAGTGGGGATGTAGCTCAGTGGTAGAGCGCATGCTTTGCATGTATGAGGCCCCGGGTTCAATCCCCGGCATCTCCAGACTTTTGCCATGCTTACCTTGGATTTTGGGCCGAAAGCTAGGCTGGCATCATGATGAAGGAAGAGATATGTCCTCCAACCGGGATGAGGACCCCGCTTAATCTGTCAGACGTTTGCCTTGAAAAATCCCATGAAGTGGGGCTATCTCATTTTTGATGATTATAGATCAAAAGAATCCTACTTGTTGAAGACATCAAAGTGATGATTCATCTTGACAACCATAATGCTTTGATGATAGAAATCTGTCGCATCTCTCTTGATCATTGGTAAGGGTTCTTCTTCTAAACCAGAGACTCTTTACAGTAGCTTTTAGAAAAACGGAATATTTTGTTTATCTCAATCACCTTCAATCTACAGATTTTTCCGTTCTCTTTCCTTTTGAAAATGCATCCAAAATGCACGTTCTTGATGCTGGGTGCGTAGTAATGACTCCCATAACTTTCTGTCATTTCTTTCATGGTTCCGCGCAGCCATCCATTTGCCACCAATGCTGCCCAAGGTCTTTGTATCAAAGTTCCTTTCCTTTCTGTAAAATTGAAATTTGGAGCACCCCTGCTTATCCCCAAGCCAAGACAGAACATGAACTTTGGTCTGAAATCCTCCTTTGGGGTGATAAGACGTACCTTACAGTGTGCTCTAAGAACTGGTGACTTTGAGAGGGAGCTGCAGGTAATGTTCATGATTTTCATCGATCTGCTCCTGATCCCCACCCCCACAACCTTTCTTGAGCGAGAGATAATTACAGCGCTGAAAGATACTTCAGCCACTCCTTCGATAGCTCAGTTGGTAGAGCGGAGGACTGTAGCATAAAGTCAGACATCCTTAGGTCGCTGGTTCAAATCCGGCTCGAAGGATTTTTTGCTTCGATTTCCATATCTTTCACTTTTATTCAAACAATACCTTCCATTGATTATGATCGAGACTTTGCAGTCCCTGGGTTTCAGGAATTCCTTGCATCCATCAAACAGCTCGAGGGCAAAAGTGGGGATGTAGCTCAGTGGTAGAGCGCATGCTTCGCATGTATGAGGTCCCGGGTTCAATCCCCGGCATCTCCAGGAGCCTCTGTTCCTTATCTTGGCTTTTTTCCAGAAGGCTAGCCTGCCATCATGCAGAAAGAAGAAGTTTGTCATGCAGTTGGGGTGAGAGCCCCACTTAAATAGTCAGACATTTGCTTTGGAAAAATCTTTGAACTAAGCATAGTTTGCGCATTTCAAGAAAATCGGAGAATTTTGCATTCCAAAAGAAGGAAATAAATGCCCTCTCTGAGGATCGAACTCAGGACCTTCAGATTATGAGACTGACGCGCTGCCTACTGCGCTAAGAAGGCTGTATATAGGCATCTGTACATAAGACCATGAAGATCATCCAGGTACAAGGCTGAAGGATTTTCCTGACTGACATTGTATACTGCAGAGTCGAATGGGGTGATGTGGCCGTCGGTTCAATGCAGGGTTTCCAATCATACAGTCAAACCTTGCAGAAGTGGGGATGTAGCTCAGTGGTAGAGCGCATGCTTTGCATGTATGAGGCCCCGGGTTCAATCCCCGGCATCTCCAGACTTTTGCCATGCTTACCTTGGATTTTGGGCCGAAAGCTAGGCTGGCATCATGATGAAGGAAGAGATATGTCCTCCAACCGGGATGAGGACCCCGCTTAATCTGTCAGACGTTTGCCTTGAAAAATCCCATGAAGTGGGGCTATCTCATTTTTGATGATTATAGATCAAAAGAATCCTACTTGTTGAAGACATCAAAGTGATGATTCATCTTGACAACCATAATGCTTTGATGATAGAAATCTGTCGCATCTCTCTTGATCATTGGTAAGGGTTCTTCTTCTAAACCAGAGACTCTTTACAGTAGCTTTTAGAAAAACGGAATATTTTGTTTATCTCAATCACCTTCAATCTACAGATTTTTCCGTTCTCTTTCCTTTTGAAAATGCATCCAAAATGCACGTTCTTGATGCTGGGTGCGTAGTAATGACTCCCATAACTTTCTGTCATTTCTTTCATGGTTCCGCGCAGCCATCCATTTGCCACCAATGCTGCCCAAGGTCTTTGTATCAAAGTTCCTTTCCTTTCTGTAAAATTGAAATTTGGAGCACCCCTGCTTATCCCCAAGCCAAGACAGAACATGAACTTTGGTCTGAAATCCTCCTTTGGGGTGATAAGACGTACCTTACAGTGTGCTCTAAGAACTGGTGACTTTGAGAGGGAGCTGCAGGTAATGTTCATGATTTTCATCGATCTGCTCCTGATCCCCACCCCCACAACCTTTCTTGAGCGAGAGATAATTACAGCGCTGAAAGATACTTCAGCCACTCCTTCGATAGCTCAGTTGGTAGAGCGGAGGACTGTAGCATAAAGTCAGACATCCTTAGGTCGCTGGTTCAAATCCGGCTCGAAGGATTTTTTGCTTCGATTTCCATATATTTCACTTTTATTCAAACAATACCTTCCATTGATTATGATCGAGACTTTGCAGTCCCTGGGTTTCAGGGATTCCTTGCATCCATCAAACAGCTCGAGGGCAAAAGTGGGGATGTAGCTCAGTGGTAGAGCGCATGCTTCGCATGTATGAGGTCCCGGGTTCAATCCCCGGCATCTCCAGGAGCCTCTGTTCCTTATCTTGGCTTTTTTCCAGAAGGCTAGCCTGCCATCATGCAGAAAGAAGAAGTTTGTCATGCAGTTGGGGTGAGAGCCCCACTTAAATAGTCAGACATTTGCTTTGGAAAAATCTTTGAACTAGGCATAGTTTGCGCATTTCAAGAAAATCGGAGAATTTTGCATTCCAAAAGAAGGAAATAAATGCCCTCTCTGAGGATCGAACTCAGGACCTTCAGATTATGAGACTGACGCGCTGCCTACTGCGCTAAGAAGACTGTATATAGGCATCTGTACATAAGACCATGAAGATCATCCAGGTACAAGGCTGAAGGATTTTCCTGACTGACATTGTATACTGCAGAGTCGAATGGGGTGATGTGGCCGTCGGTTCAATGCAGGGTTTCCAATCATACAGTCAAACCTTGCAGAAGTGGGGATGTAGCTCAGTGGTAGAGCGCATGCTTTGCATGTATGAGGCCCCGGGTTCAATCCCCGGCATCTCCAGACTTTTGCCATGCTTACCTTGGATTTTGGGCCGAAAGCTAGGCTGGCATCATGATGAAGGAAGAGATATGTCCTCCAACCGGGATGAGGACCCCGCTTAATCTGTCAGACGTTTGCCTTGAAAAATCCCATGAAATGGGGCTATCTCATTTTTGATGATTATAGATCAAAAGAATCCTACTTGTTGAAGACATCAAAGTGATGATTCATCTTGACAACCATAATGCTTTGATGATAGAAATCTGTCGCATCTCTCTTGATCATTGGTAAGGGTTCTTCTTCTAAACCAGAGACTCTTTACAGTAGCTTTTAGAAAAACGGAATATTTTGTTTATCTCAATCACCTTCAATCTACAGATTTTTCCGTTCTCTTTCCTTTTGAAAATGCATCCAAAATGCACGTTCTTGATGCTGGGTGCGTAGTAATGACTCCCATAACTTTCTGTCATTTCTTTCATGGTTCCGCGCAGCCATCCATTTGCCACCAATGCTGCCCAAGGTCTTTGTATCAAAGTTCCTTTCCTTTCTGTAAAATTGAAATTTGGAGCACCCCTGCTTATCCCCAAGCCAAGACAGAACATGAACTTTGGTCTGAAATCCTCCTTTGGGGTGATAAGACGTACCTTACAGTGTGCTCTAAGAACTGGTGACTTTGAGAGGGAGCTGCAGGTAATGTTCATGATTTTCATCGATCTGCTCCTGATCCCCACCCCCACAACCTTTCTTGAGCGAGAGATAATTACAGCGCTGAAAGATACTTCAGCCACTCCTTCGATAGCTCAGTTGGTAGAGCGGAGGACTGTAGCATAAAGTCAGACATCCTTAGGTCGCTGGTTCAAATCCGGCTCGAAGGATTTTTTGCTTCGATTTCCATATATTTCACTTTTATTCAAACAATACCTTCCATTGATTATGATCGAGACTTTGCAGTCCCTGGGTTTCAGGGATTCCTTGCATCCATCAAACAGCTCGAGGGCAAAAGTGGGGATGTAGCTCAGTGGTAGAGCGCATGCTTCGCATGTATGAGGTCCCGGGTTCAATCCCCGGCATCTCCAGGAGCCTCTGTTCCTTATCTTGGCTTTTTTCCAGAAGGCTAGCCTGCCATCATGCAGAAAGAAGAAGTTTGTCATGCAGTTGGGGTGAGAGCCCCACTTAAATAGTCAGACATTTGCTTTGGAAAAATCTTTGAACTAAGCATAGTTTGCGCATTTCAAGAAAATCGGAGAATTTTGCATTCCAAAAGAAGGAAATAAATGCCCTCTCTGAGGATCGAACTCAGGACCTTCAGATTATGAGACTGACGCGCTGCCTACTGCGCTAAGAAGGCTGTATATAGGCATCTGTACATAAGACCATGAAGATCATCCAGGTACAAGGCTGAAGGATTTTCCTGACTGACATTGTATACTGCAGAGTCGAATGGGGTGATGTGGCCGTCGGTTCAATGCAGGGTTTCCAATCATACAGTCAAACCTTGCAGAAGTGGGGATGTAGCTCAGTGGTAGAGCGCATGCTTTGCATGTATGAGGCCCCGGGTTCAATCCCCGGCATCTCCAGACTTTTGCCATGCTTACCTTGGATTTTGGGCCGAAAGCTAGGCTGGCATCATGATGAAGGAAGAGATATGTCCTCCAACCGGGATGAGGACCCCGCTTAATCTGTCAGACGTTTGCCTTGAAAAATCCCATGAAGTGGGGCTATCTCATTTTTGATGATTATAGATCAAAAGAATCCTACTTGTTGAAGACATCAAAGTGATGATTCATCTTGACAACCATAATGCTTTGATGATAGAAATCTGTCGCATCTCTCTTGATCATTGGTAAGGGTTCTTCTTCTAAACCAGAGACTCTTTACAGTAGCTTTTAGAAAAACGGAATATTTTGTTTATCTCAATCACCTTCAATCTACAGATTTTTCCGTTCTCTTTCCTTTTGAAAATGCATCCAAAATGCACGTTCTTGATGCTGGGTGCGTAGTAATGACTCCCATAACTTTCTGTCATTTCTTTCATGGTTCCGCGCAGCCATCCATTTGCCACCAATGCTGCCCAAGGTCTTTGTATCAAAGTTCCTTTCCTTTCTGTAAAATTGAAATTTGGAGCACCCCTGCTTATCCCCAAGCCAAGACAGAACATGAACTTTGGTCTGAAATCCTCCTTTGGGGTGATAAGACGTACCTTACAGTGTGCTCTAAGAACTGGTGACTTTGAGAGGGAGCTGCAGGTAATGTTCATGATTTTCATCGATCTGCTCCTGATCCCCACCCCCACAACCTTTCTTGAGCGAGAGATAATTACAGCGCTGAAAGATACTTCAGCCACTCCTTCGATAGCTCAGTTGGTAGAGCGGAGGACTGTAGCATAAAGTCAGACATCCTTAGGTCGCTGGTTCAAATCCGGCTCGAAGGATTTTTTGCTTCGATTTCCATATCTTTCACTTTTATTCAAACAATACCTTCCATTGATTATGATCGAGACTTTGCAGTCCCTGGGTTTCAGGGATTCCTTGCATCCATCAAACAGCTCGAGTGCAAAAGTGGGGATGTAGCTCAGTGGTAGAGCGCATGCTTCGCATGTATGAGGTCCCGGGTTCAATCCCCGGCATCTCCAGGAGCCTCTGTTCCTTATCTTGGCTTTTTTCCAGAAGGCTAGCCTGCCATCATGCAGAAAGAAGAAGTTTGTCATGCAGTTGGGGTGAGAGCCCCACTTAAATAGTCAGACATTTGCTTTGGAAAAATCTTTGAACTAGGCATAGTTTGCGCATTTCAAGAAAATCGGAGAATTTTGCATTCCAAAAGAAGGAAATAAATGCCCTCTCTGAGGATCGAACTCAGGACCTTCAGATTATGAGACTGACGCGCTGCCTACTGCGCTAAGAAGGCTGTATATAGGCATCTGTACATAAGACCATGAAGATCATCCAGGTACAAGGCTGAAGGATTTTCCTGACTGACATTGTATACTGCAGAGTCGAATGGGGTGATGTGGCCGTCGGTTCAATGCAGGGTTTCCAATCATACAGTCAAACCTTGCAGAAGTGGGGATGTAGCTCAGTGGTAGAGCGCATGCTTTGCATGTATGAGGCCCCGGGTTCAATCCCCGGCATCTCCAGACTTTTGCCATGCTTACCTTGGATTTTGGGCCGAAAGCTAGGCTGGCATCATGATGAAGGAAGAGATATGTCCTCCAACCGGGATGAGGACCCCGCTTAATCTGTCAGACGTTTGCCTTGAAAAATCCCATGAAATGGGGCTATCTCATTTTTGATGATTATAGATCAAAAGAATCCTACTTGTTGAAGACATCAAAGTGATGATTCATCTTGACAACCATAATGCTTTGATGATAGAAATCTGTCGCATCTCTCTTGATCATTGGTAAGGGTTCTTCTTCTAAACCAGAGACTCTTTACAGTAGCTTTTAGAAAAACGGAATATTTTGTTTATCTCAATCACCTTCAATCTACAGATTTTTCCGTTCTCTTTCCTTTTGAAAATGCATCCAAAATGCACGTTCTTGATGCTGGGTGCGTAGTAATGACTCCCATAACTTTCTGTCATTTCTTTCATGGTTCCGCGCAGCCATCCATTTGCCACCAATGCTGCCCAAGGTCTTTGTATCAAAGTTCCTTTCCTTTCTGTAAAATTGAAATTTGGAGCACCCCTGCTTATCCCCAAGCCAAGACAGAACATGAACTTTGGTCTGAAATCCTCCTTTGGGGTGATAAGACGTACCTTACAGTGTGCTCTAAGAACTGGTGACTTTGAGAGGGAGCTGCAGGTAATGTTCATGATTTTCATCGATCTGCTCCTGATCCCCACCCCCACAACCTTTCTTGAGCGAGAGATAATTACAGCGCTGAAAGATACTTCAGCCACTCCTTCGATAGCTCAGTTGGTAGAGCGGAGGACTGTAGCATAAAGTCAGACATCCTTAGGTCGCTGGTTCAAATCCGGCTCGAAGGATTTTTTGCTTCGATTTCCATATCTTTCACTTTTATTCAAACAATACCTTCCATTGATTATGATCGAGACTTTGCAGTCCCTGGGTTTCAGGGATTCCTTGCATCCATCAAACAGCTCGAGTGCAAAAGTGGGGATGTAGCTCAGTGGTAGAGCGCATGCTTCGCATGTATGAGGTCCCGGGTTCAATCCCCGGCATCTCCAGGAGCCTCTGTTCCTTATCTTGGCTTTTTTCCAGAAGGCTAGCCTGCCATCATGCAGAAAGAAGAAGTTTGTCATGCAGTTGGGGTGAGAGCCCCACTTAAATAGTCAGACATTTGCTTTGGAAAAATCTTTGAACTAGGCATAGTTTGCGCATTTCAAGAAAATCGGAGAATTTTGCATTCCAAAAGAAGGAAATAAATGCCCTCTCTGAGGATCGAACTCAGGACCTTCAGATTATGAGACTGACGCGCTGCCTACTGCGCTAAGAAGGCTGTATATAGGCATCTGTACATAAGACCATGAAGATCATCCAGGTACAAGGCTGAAGGATTTTCCTGACTGACATTGTATACTGCAGAGTCGAATGGGGTGATGTGGCCGTCGGTTCAATGCAGGGTTTCCAATCATACAGTCAAACCTTGCAGAAGTGGGGATGTAGCTCAGTGGTAGAGCGCATGCTTTGCATGTATGAGGCCCCGGGTTCAATCCCCGGCATCTCCAGACTTTTGCCATGCTTACCTTGGATTTTGGGCCGAAAGCTAGGCTGGCATCATGATGAAGGAAGAGATATGTCCTCCAACCGGGATGAGGACCCCGCTTAATCTGTCAGACGTTTGCCTTGAAAAATCCCATGAAATGGGGCTATCTCATTTTTGATGATTATAGATCAAAAGAATCCTACTTGTTGAAGACATCAAAGTGATGATTCATCTTGACAACCATAATGCTTTGATGATAGAAATCTGTCGCATCTCTCTTGATCATTGGTAAGGGTTCTTCTTCTAAACCAGAGACTCTTTACAGTAGCTTTTAGAAAAACGGAATATTTTGTTTATCTCAATCACCTTCAATCTACAGATTTTTCCGTTCTCTTTCCTTTTGAAAATGCATCCAAAATGCACGTTCTTGATGCTGGGTGCGTAGTAATGACTCCCATAACTTTCTGTCATTTCTTTCATGGTTCCGCGCAGCCATCCATTTGCCACCAATGCTGCCCAAGGTCTTTGTATCAAAGTTCCTTTCCTTTCTGTAAAATTGAAATTTGGAGCACCCCTGCTTATCCCCAAGCCAAGACAGAACATGAACTTTGGTCTGAAATCCTCCTTTGGGGTGATAAGACGTACCTTACAGTGTGCTCTAAGAACTGGTGACTTTGAGAGGGAGCTGCAGGTAATGTTCATGATTTTCATCGATCTGCTCCTGATCCCCACCCCCACAACCTTTCTTGAGCGAGAGATAATTACAGCGCTGAAAGATACTTCAGCCACTCCTTCGATAGCTCAGTTGGTAGAGCGGAGGACTGTAGCATAAAGTCAGACATCCTTAGGTCGCTGGTTCAAATCCGGCTCGAAGGATTTTTTGCTTCGATTTCCATATCTTTCACTTTTATTCAAACAATACCTTCCATTGATTATGATCGAGACTTTGCAGTCCCTGGGTTTCAGGGATTCCTTGCATCCATCAAACAGCTCGAGTGCAAAAGTGGGGATGTAGCTCAGTGGTAGAGCGCATGCTTCGCATGTATGAGGTCCCGGGTTCAATCCCCGGCATCTCCAGGAGCCTCTGTTCCTTATCTTGGCTTTTTTCCAGAAGGCTAGCCTGCCATCATGCAGAAAGAAGAAGTTTGTCATGCAGTTGGGGTGAGAGCCCCACTTAAATAGTCAGACATTTGCTTTGGAAAAATCTTTGAACTAGGCATAGTTTGCGCATTTCAAGAAAATCGGAGAATTTTGCATTCCAAAAGAAGGAAATAAATGCCCTCTCTGAGGATCGAACTCAGGACCTTCAGATTATGAGACTGACGCGCTGCCTACTGCGCTAAGAAGGCTGTATATAGGCATCTGTACATAAGACCATGAAGATCATCCAGGTACAAGGCTGAAGGATTTTCCTGACTGACATTGTATACTGCAGAGTCGAATGGGGTGATGTGGCCGTCGGTTCAATGCAGGGTTTCCAATCATACAGTCAAACCTTGCAGAAGTGGGGATGTAGCTCAGTGGTAGAGCGCATGCTTTGCATGTATGAGGCCCCGGGTTCAATCCCCGGCATCTCCAGACTTTTGCCATGCTTACCTTGGATTTTGGGCCGAAAGCTAGGCTGGCATCATGATGAAGGAAGAGATATGTCCTCCAACCGGGATGAGGACCCCGCTTAATCTGTCAGACGTTTGCCTTGAAAAATCCCATGAAATGGGGCTATCTCATTTTTGATGATTATAGATCAAAAGAATCCTACTTGTTGAAGACATCAAAGTGATGATTCATCTTGACAACCATAATGCTTTGATGATAGAAATCTGTCGCATCTCTCTTGATCATTGGTAAGGGTTCTTCTTCTAAACCAGAGACTCTTTACAGTAGCTTTTAGAAAAACGGAATATTTTGTTTATCTCAATCACCTTCAATCTACAGATTTTTCCGTTCTCTTTCCTTTTGAAAATGCATCCAAAATGCACGTTCTTGATGCTGGGTGCGTAGTAATGACTCCCATAACTTTCTGTCATTTCTTTCATGGTTCCGCGCAGCCATCCATTTGCCACCAATGCTGCCCAAGGTCTTTGTATCAAAGTTCCTTTCCTTTCTGTAAAATTGAAATTTGGAGCACCCCTGCTTATCCCCAAGCCAAGACAGAACATGAACTTTGGTCTGAAATCCTCCTTTGGGGTGATAAGACGTACCTTACAGTGTGCTCTAAGAACTGGTGACTTTGAGAGGGAGCTGCAGGTAATGTTCATGATTTTCATCGATCTGCTCCTGATCCCCACCCCCACAACCTTTCTTGAGCGAGAGATAATTACAGCGCTGAAAGATACTTCAGCCACTCCTTCGATAGCTCAGTTGGTAGAGCGGAGGACTGTAGCATAAAGTCAGACATCCTTAGGTCGCTGGTTCAAATCCGGCTCGAAGGATTTTTTGCTTCGATTTCCATATCTTTCACTTTTATTCAAACAATACCTTCCATTGATTATGATCGAGACTTTGCAGTCCCTGGGTTTCAGGGAATTCCTTGCATCCATCAAACAGCTCGAGGGCAAAAGTGGGGATGTAGCTCAGTGGTAGAGCGCATGCTTCGCATGTATGAGGTCCCGGGTTCAATCCCCGGCATCTCCAGGAGCCTCTGTTCCTTATCTTGGCTTTTTTCCAGAAGGCTAGCCTGCCATCATGCAGAAAGAAGAAGTTTGTCATGCAGTTGGGGTGAGAGCCCCACTTAAATAGTCAGACATTTGCTTTGGAAAAATCTTTGAACTAAGCATAGTTTGCGCATTTCAAGAAAATCGGAGAATTTTGCATTCCAAAAGAAGGAAATAAATGCCCTCTCTGAGGATCGAACTCAGGACCTTCAGATTATGAGACTGACGCGCTGCCTACTGCGCTAAGAAGGCTGTATATAGGCATCTGTACATAAGACCATGAAGATCATCCAGGTACAAGGCTGAAGGATTTTCCTGACTGACATTGTATACTGCAGAGTCGAATGGGGTGATGTGGCCGTCGGTTCAATGCAGGGTTTCCAATCATACAGTCAAACCTTGCAGAAGTGGGGATGTAGCTCAGTGGTAGAGCGCATGCTTTGCATGTATGAGGCCCCGGGTTCAATCCCCGGCATCTCCAGACTTTTGCCATGCTTACCTTGGATTTGGGCCGAAAGCTAGGCTGGCATCATGATGAAGGAAGAGATATGTCCTCCAACCGGGATGAGGACCCCGCTTAATCTGTCAGACGTTTGCCTTGAAAAATCCCATGAAGTGGGGCTATCTCATTTTTGATGATTATAGATCAAAAGAATCCTACTTGTTGAAGACATCAAAGTGATGATTCATCTTGACAACCATAATGCTTTGATGATAGAAATCTGTCGCATCTCTCTTGATCATTGGTAAGGTTCTTCTTCTAAACCAGAGACTCTTTACAGTAGCTTTTAGAAAAACGGAATATTTTGTTTATCTCAATCACCTTCAATCTACAGATTTTTCCGTTCTCTTTCCTTTTGAAAATGCATCCAAAATGCACGTTCTTGATGCTGGGTGCGTAGTAATGACTCCCATAACTTTCTGTCATTTCTTTCATGGTTCCGCGCAGCCATCCATTTGCCACCAATGCTGCCCAAGGTCTTTGTATCAAAGTTCCTTTCCTTTCTGTAAAATTGAAATTTGGAGCACCCCTGCTTATCCCCAAGCCAAGACAGAACATGAACTTTGGTCTGAAATCCTCCTTTGGGGTGATAAGACGTACCTTACAGTGTGCTCTAAGAACTGGTGACTTTGAGAGGGAGCTGCAGGTAATGTTCATGATTTTCATCGATCTGCTCCTGATCCCCACCCCCACAACCTTTCTTGAGCGAGAGATAATTACAGCGCTGAAAGATACTTCAGCCACTCCTTCGATAGCTCAGTTGGTAGAGCGGAGGACTGTAGCATAAAGTCAGACATCCTTAGGTCGCTGGTTCAAATCCGGCTCGAAGGATTTTTTGCTTCGATTTCCATATATTTCACTTTTATTCAAACAATACCTTCCATTGATTATGATCGAGACTTTGCAGTCCCTGGGTTTCAGGGATTCCTTGCATCCATCAAACAGCTCGAGGGCAAAAGTGGGGATGTAGCTCAGTGGTAGAGCGCATGCTTCGCATGTATGAGGTCCCGGGTTCAATCCCCGGCATCTCCAGGAGCCTCTGTTCCTTATCTTGGCTTTTTTCCAGAAGGCTAGCCTGCCATCATGCAGAAAGAAGAAGTTTGTCATGCAGTTGGGGTGAGAGCCCCACTTAAATAGTCAGACATTTGCTTTGGAAAAATCTTTGAACTAGGCATAGTTTGCGCATTTCAAGAAAATCGGAGAATTTTGCATTCCAAAAGAAGGAAATAAATGCCCTCTCTGAGGATCGAACTCAGGACCTTCAGATTATGAGACTGACGCGCTGCCTACTGCGCTAAGAAGACTGTATATAGGCATCTGTACATAAGACCATGAAGATCATCCAGGTACAAGGCTGAAGGATTTTCCTGACTGACATTGTATACTGCAGAGTCGAATGGGGTGATGTGGCCGTCGGTTCAATGCAGGGTTTCCAATCATACAGTCAAACCTTGCAGAAGTGGGGATGTAGCTCAGTGGTAGAGCGCATGCTTTGCATGTATGAGGCCCCGGGTTCAATCCCGGCATCTCCAGACTTTTGCCATGCTTACCTTGGATTTTGGGCCGAAAGCTAGGCTGGCATCATGATGAAGGAAGAGATATGTCCTCCAACCGGGATGAGGACCCCGCTTAATCTGTCAGACGTTTGCCTTGAAAAATCCCATGAAATGGGGCTATCTCATTTTTGATGATTATAGATCAAAAGAATCCTACTTGTTGAAGACATCAAAGTGATGATTCATCTTGACAACCATAATGCTTTGATGATAGAAATCTGTCGCATCTCTCTTGATCATTGGTAAGGGTTCTTCTTCTAAACCAGAGACTCTTTACAGTAGCTTTTAGAAAAACGGAATATTTTGTTTATCTCAATCACCTTCAATCTACAGATTTTTCCGTTCTCTTTCCTTTTGAAAATGCATCCAAAATGCACGTTCTTGATGCTGGGTGCGTAGTAATGACTCCCATAACTTTCTGTCATTTCTTTCATGGTTCCGCGCAGCCAT